>NC_091180.1:3302735-3355235 GCF_040958095.1 Procambarus clarkii | reverse complement strand
GCAATAGTAAGCAGAGAGTTATGGTGAGAGGTGAGACCTGAGATTGGCGTGAAGTCACCAGTGGAGTCCCACAGGGCTCTGTACTCGGTTCTATCCTGTTTCTGATATATGCAAATGATCTCCCGGAGGGTATAGACTCATTTCTCTTAGTGTTTGCTGAAGATGCCAAAATTATGAGAAGGATTAAGACAGAGGAGAACTGCTTGAGGCTTCGAGAAGACCTAGACAAGCTGAAGGAATGGTCGAACCAATGGTTGTTAGAGTTTATCCCAAGCAAATGTAATGTAATGAAGATAGGTGTAGGAAGCAGGCAGTCAGATACAAGGTATCATCTGGGAGATGAAACTCTTCAAGAGTCAGAGAGAGATAAAAAGACTTGGGGGTTGATATCACGCCAGACCTGTCCCCTGCAGCCCATATCAAGAGGATAACTTCATCGGCATATGCCAGGCTGGCCAACGTAAGAACGGCATTTAGAAACTTGTGTAAGGAATCATTCAGAACATTGTATACCACATAGGTCAGGCCAATCTTGGAGTATGCAGCTCCAGCATGGAGTCCGTATCTAGTCAAGGATAAGACTAACCCTTAAACGGCGCAATAAATATATAGATGATTTCAGTAGCAAAACCGAAACCGCGCAATACATTAATATCTGTTTTAGTGTCTGGCACCTTAATTTAAACGCCCCTCAATTTAAACGCCCCTCGTTGGATTGGGGCAGCTATAGTGCAGCCACGACCGATAGTTGAAAGACGCCACCTAGAAAAAAAATCGTGGCAAACATTCCTGGGTGTCAGTATTGAGCAAGACACAAAGGCTGACGCACGCAGCATGAGTGCACAGCACTACTGTTCAGCTTGTGACCACAGCATCGCCTAAAAATTTCAAAATATATATGTTCATGCTATTATTTAACGATGATATTATTACAGAAGACCCTTGACTGTGATAAAACTGACCAGGACTCTGATAATAGCAGGATAGTGGTGATATTTAGAGCTCTGCTCCATGGAGGGAGGAGTAATGCTGTGCGAGGTAGGGTGGTGGTGGCGTCTTCTGAATTTGTGTGGCCACCTTTTATTGACTGCACTCACCATACCAGCTAAGTGGTTCGCTATGGTGAACACAAATGTAGATACTTATATATAACGTGTGTATAGAGTGTAATAACAGCAATAGGAGTAGGTTGGGAGCCGCCATTTTGGTGAGGGAGGTGTGTCATCTGCATGACTTGTCATGTTGTTTACTGGTGGCCACTATGATCTTTGGGCCCAATTCCAGCTGTTTTGTACAGGTATTGGGAATAAAACAGGTTGATACTTATATATAATGTGTGTATATAGCATAATAACACCACAAACAGTATTGTTGGAGGAGAAATATTAGTGTGTCTGGCCTTGAACCAGTGAGGGTAGCAGCCACCAGCTGACTTTGTGTAGCTACGTCTCTTATTGACTTTACTCACCATACAAGTTTAGATATACAGTTATGGTGAACAAAACATGTAAATACTTATATATAACGTCTATGTATAGTGAATAAATGCAAAAACAGTATTGTGGGAGGAGAATGAGGGCGAGTGAGGTGTAGTTGAGGGAGGGAGTGGCAGCGAGTGGCTGGCTGGTGTGTGGCGGTCACTCCTCGTTGCATTTTGACTCACAATACCAACTTAATGGTTCGTGATGGTGAGCAAAACATGCAGACACTAATATGTAACCTGTGTATATATTGTAATAAGAGTAACTCTATTTGTTTATTGTTTTATGAACATAATAATTGAATCACTAATATGCACACCATAATTTTGATTACAGGGATGATTCACATATTTTATTATATAAATATATCACAATTTACACTATTGAATAATATTACTGCAAAAAATAAAGAAAAAACAATCAGAGACATTGAAATAATTAGGTAATAATATATTTGTGGCAACTGCCGCCTGACAGCTCTGGCAGAGTAGACCTCGTCTGGCGAAGGCTCTGCCAACGCCCCTTTTTTTGCCAGACTTCCCTACCCTATTGCGGCTAAAATATGCCACCTATGATTTTTTTTTTCCGTGATCAGGGAACACAAATTAACACTTTTAAAAGACGATTTTTTTTTTTGGCGCTTGTGAGTGTTCAAGCCATTTGTACCCCTCGCGGGTTGAGAGCTAAACTGGAAAAGGTTCAAAGGTTTGCCACCAGACTAGTGCCCGAGCTGAGAGGTATGAGCTACGAGGAGAGACTACGGGAATTAAACCTCATCCTCGCTGGAAGACAGAAGAGTTAGGGGGGACATGATCACCACATTTAAGATTCTCAAGGGAAATGACAGGGTAGACAAAGACAGGCTATTTAACACAAGGGACACACGCACGCACTAGGGGACACAGGTGGAAACTGTGTGCCTAAATGAGCCACACAGATAATAGAAATAACTTTTTTAGTGTCAGAGTGGTTGACAAATGGAATGCATTAGGAAGTGATGTGGTGGAGGCTGACTCCATACACAGTTTCAACGGTTGAGAGCCGGGACCAAAGAGCCAGAGCTCAACCCCGCAATCACAATTAGGTGAGTACACACACACACACACACACACACACAGACATATGGGTCTTCGTTGCAGAGTCGATAGCACTCGGGGGTCGTAGCCCTAAGGGCCCGGGTTCGATTTCCGGATGAGGCAGAAACAAATGGGCAGAGTTTCTTTCACCCTGATGTATTTGTTCACTTAGCAGTATATAGGTACCGGGGAGTTAGACAGCTGCTACGAGCTGTTTCCAAGGAATGAGTGTGTGTGTGTGCGTATGTTAGAAATATATGTAGTAGACATAATAGAGGAAAATACGTTGGTGAAGAAAACGGGGTACTAGCTAACAGCACGATTCTGCAAGCACAAATAGTAAATACACACCAACACGCACATATTTACACAAACACATGCACATACATACTCTAACACATGCCAGGGAGTAGAAAAACTCCAGAAATGCTCTCTAGTTATAGCCTCCCCAGGTATAATGAGATCAAATAGTTACAAAAAGTCTCATCGTGTTATTGCGTCGCATCAGAATAGAACTGGTATTTAATAGTAACGTTTTCAATGTTACAAGGAGAACAAGGTTAACGGCCGTGAAGGTTGTTAACGGTCAGCACGGTGTGGCTCGTTCGGTGGCGGGAATTTTGATAGCCAATCAGAATCACCGGGCGAGGCAATGAGTGCTGGTTGGAGCATGAGCAGAGACAGTGATCTACTCCCCTCCATCCCGTCGACATGCAGTCGTCCTGCGTGTGTGTGTACGACCAGTTGGACCCAACTGTTACAGTGTGCTCCACCCTCACCAGCGACAAGGATGCGAGGACCTAACGGCATGGTCGACGTCTTTGAAGTTTTGATATTTATCGTCTTTGATATTTAGATGTCGGCGCTGTTGAAATAACGCGCTGTTCCTGATAGTGGTACTAATTCCGGAAAGTAGATGATCCTTAAGTGGGAGGAAACGACGGACGAGTGACGACCTTCTCATGGTCATAGTATCTCAATATATATATATAACTGTACATATCATGTACAGTGATATGTACAGTAACATATATATATATATATATATATATATATATATATATATATATATATATATATATATATATATATATATATATATAATGTACTCACTTATTTAGTGATATAGCCGAATATATCCATGATGCAGTCTTTTCCAAAATTATTTATTGTCCTTTGTCAGTCCTCAGCACCACGTGTGTCGCACCTGACAATAGGTCATGCTGAGACTGACACCTGATTAAATCAATGTAACCCGTTGGATTACAAAGAACAATAAGAAAAGCAATCACAGAACAAACCTATTTAAATGTGTTGGGTTTTCGACAGTTCGATCCCAACACATATGGGGGCCTGTCCGGGATTATTTTGAACAAGACACACGAAATTGACCAAGAACTTTCGTATTGGAAGCAAGACACACTCTGTGTACATTTGTAGTACTCATTGCTAGTCATCAAGGTATTCAGCCAGATGAAGTTTTCATCATGGATCGTGTCCAAGAATTTATAACTAAAGAGGACCCATTGATTTTGGAGAGCTGTACCAGAGAAAAGCTGAAGCAAATCGCCGAACACTATGAGACAGAATTATTGTCGACTAAAGTGGTCTATATGAGACAAGAACTTGGAAATAAAGTAAAGTCACGACGCGAAGACGTATTAGCGGTAGGATTAGATGTGAGTGCAAAGGAAATTGGGGAACAAGATAAGGAGGAAGTATCTTCTAATACGTCACATAGGAGTGGCAGTTTCGAGTATGAACTGGAACGTTTGGAACTTGACGCTCAAATCACGTGGGAAGAGAGACAGTTTCAATTAGAGAAAATTAAACTGGAGCAAGAGAAAATGCGACTTAAGAGCGAAGAAAAAATGAGACTTGAGAGTGAGAAAGAGAAAGTGCGACTTGAGAGTGAGCAAAAAAACGCGTATAGAATTAGAAAAGGAAAAAACGAAGCAAATGGAAATCGAAGCGAACAAATTTCTGGCTGTTCAGAGGCAGGGGCAAGAGGAATACCCAGAGAGCATACCTATGCCTGCAGCATATGATCATAAGGCACGCGAAAAGGAGGTTCCGCAATTTTGCCCAGAAGAATCTGAGTCTTTTTTTAGAGCATTTCGAAAAGGTCGCTGAACTAAAGCAGTGGCCAGAGGAGGATTGGGCCCACTTGGTGCAAATAAGGTTGACTGGGGCTGCGCGAGAGGCCTATACCTTATTAGTAATCATTGAGGCTCTTAGTCATAGAAAAGAAGATCAGGTATCGTGAGCCCCATCATGGTGGCGGAGAAACATGGGGGGAAATATTAGTGGATTATGTGAAAATAAAGTTCTTTACTCAACGTGTTAATGATGACACAAGGGGGAAAGAAAGGATATTCAACATTTGACCTCAACTTAACCCAGAATGAAGAAGACCTTAAGAACGTGGTTCATAAAACCTCACTTGGAGCTAGCGGTCATTACTTCCTGCTTTTTTACTACATAACTGAACTGAAAGCAATGCCCAGAGGCATGGGGTCATGGAGCGGAGATTAAAGAACAACAAAGTGAATTACAAGCCACAAGTGGGCGTCTGGGAAATGTTCCAAACCAGGAGGCACTTTCGGGTAAGACAATCCAATAATTGATTGAAAAGCTCAAACGGAGATGCATCGAGGATCAGAAAAGATATATACCAACTATAAGTGATAAATAGGTAAGGAGCATAACAACCAACGGTATAATCGACAATAACAAGAATAAAAAGAACAAGAGTAGGAAAACAAAAACGAGTTACTAGACAAAACAGACGATACACAAATGAGAACTGGGACAGATGGAACATAGATTAACAGAAACCATAAACATAACAGTATTAGAAAATATACAGCTGGAAAAAATTGTACCTAATGCTGATGCTGAATTCACCAGAAAGAAATACTTCAGTGAAAATTTTCAGACATAAAACAACTCGGTTTTCACCAAGTCCTGACTCTTGTAATACGCACTGGCAGGTGTCACAGGTGAACACTGTAGAGTATTATTGCAGGTGTCACAGGTGAACACTGTAGTGTATTACTGCAGGTGTCACAGGAGAACACGGTAGTGTATTACTGCAGGTGTCACAGGAGAACACGGTAGTGTATTACTGCAGGTGTCACAGGAGAACACTGTTGTGTATTACTGCTGGTGTCAAAGGAGAACACAGTAGTGTATTACTGCAGGTGTCACAGGAGAACACTGTTGTGTATTACTGCAGGTGTCATGGGTGAACACTGTAGTGTATTACTGCAGGTGTCACAGGAGAACACGGTAGTGTATTAATGCAGGTGTCACAGGTGACCACTGTATTGTATTACTGCAGGTGTCACAGGTGACCACTGTAGTGTATTACTGCAGGTGAAACAGGAGAACACGGTAGTGTATTACTGCAGGTGAAACAGGAGAACACGGTAGTGTATTACTGCTGGTGTCATGAGTGAACACTGTAGTGTATTACTGCAGGTGTAACAGGAGAACACGGTAGTGTATTACTGCAGGTGAAACAGGAGAACACGGTAGTGTATTACTGCAGGTGTCATGGGTGACCGCTGTAGTGTATTACTGCAGGTGTCACAGGTGAACACTGTAGTATATTACTGCAGGTGTCACAGGTGAACACGGTAGTGTATTACTGCAGGTGTCACAGAAGAACACTGTGGTGTAATACTGCAGGTGTCACAGGAGAACACTGTAGTGTATTACTGCAGGTGTCACAGGAGAACACGGTAGTGTATTACGGCAGGTGTCACAGGTGACCGCTGTAGTGTATTACTGCAGGTGTCACAGGTGACCACTGTAGTGTATTACTGCAGGTGTCACAAGTGAACACTGTAGTATATTACTGCAGGTGTCACAAGTGAACACTGTAGTGTATTACTGCAGGTGTCACAGGTGAACACTGTAGTGTATTACTACAGGTGTCACAAGTGAACACTGTTGTGTATTACTGCAGGTGTCACAGGTGATCACTGTAGTATATTACTGCAGGTGTCACAAGTGAACACTGTAGTGTATTACTGCAGGTGTCACAGGTGAACACTGTAGTATATTACTGCAGGTGTCACAGGAGAACACTGTAGTGTATTAATGCAGGTGTCACAGGTGATCACTGTATTGTATTACTGCAGGTGTCACAGGTGACCACTGTAGTGTATTACTGCAGTTGTAACAGGAGAACACGGTAGTGTATTACTGCAGGTGTCACAGGAGAACATGGTAGTGTATTACTGCAGGTGTCATGAGTGAACACTGTAGTGTATTACTGCAGGTGTAACAGGAGAACACGGTAGTGTATTACTGCAGGTGTAACAGGAGCACACGGTAGTGTATTACTGCAGGTGTCATGAGTGAACACTGTAGTGTATTACTGCAGGTGTCACAGGAGAAAACGGTAGTGTATTATTGCAGGTGTCACAGGTGACCGCTTTAGTGTATTACTGCAGGTGTCACAGGTGACCACTGTAGTGTATTACTGCAGGTGTCACAGGTGAACACTGTAGTATATTACTGCAGGTGTCACAAGTGAACACTGTAGTGTATTACTGCAGGTGTCACAGGTGAACACTGTAGTGTATTACTACAGGTGTCACAAGTGAACACTGTAATGTATTAATGCAGGTGTCACAGGAGAACACGGTAGTGTATTAATGCAGGTGTCACAGGAGAACACGGTAGTGTATTACTGCAGGTGTCATGAGTGAACACTGTAGTGTATTACTGCAGTTGTAACAGGAGAACACGGTAGTGTATTACTGCAGGTGTCACAGGAGAACACGGTAGTGTATTACTGCAGGTGTCATGAGTGAACACTGTAGTGTATTACTGCAGGTGTAACAGGAGAACACGGTAGTGTATTACTGCAGGTGTAACAGGAGCACACGGTAGTGTATTACTGCAGGTGTCATGAGTGAACACTGTAGTGTATTACTGCAGGTGTAACAGGAGAACACGGTAGTGTATTACTGCTGGTGTCATGAGTGAACACTGTAGTGTATAACTGCAGGTGTCATGAGTGAACTCTGTAGTGTACTACTGCAGGTGTAACAGGAGAACACGGTAGTGTATTACTGCAGGTGTCATGGGTGAACACTGTAGTTTATTACTGCTGGTGTCATGAGTGAACACTGTAGTGTATTACTGCAGGTGTAACAGGAGAACACGGTAGTGTATTACTGCAGGTGTCATAAGTGACCACTGTAGTGTATTACTGCAGGTGTCACAGGTGACCACTTTAGTGTATTACTGCAGGTGTCATAGGTGAACACTGTAGTGTATTACTGCTGGTGTCATTGGTGAACTCTGTAGTGTATTACTGCTGGTGTCATGGGTGAACACTGTAGTGTATTACTGCAGGTGTCACAGGAGAACACTGTAGTGTATTACTGCAGGTGTCACAGGTGAACACTGTAGTGTATTACTGCAGGTGTCAATGGTGAACAATGTAGTGTATTACTGCTGGTGTCACAGGAGAACACTGTAGTGTATTACTGCTAGAGTCACAGGAGAACACTGTAGTATATTACTGCAGGTGTCACAAGTGAACACTGTAGTGTATTACTGCAGGTGTCACAGGTGAACACTGTAGTGTATTACTGCAGGTGTCACAAGTGAACACTGTAGTATATTACTGCAGGTGTCACAAGTGAACACTGTAGTGTATTACTGCAGGTGTCACAGGTGAACACTGTAGTGTATTACTGCAGGTGTCACAGGTGAACACTGTAGTATATTACTGCAGGTGTCACAAGTGAACACTGTAGTGTATTACTGCAGGTGTCACAGGTGAACACTGTAGTATATTACTGCAGGTGTCACAGGTGAACACTGTAGTGTATTAATGCAGGTGTCACAGGTGATCACTGTATTGTATTACTGCAGGTGTCACAGGTGACCACTGTAGTGTATTACTGCAGTTGTAACAGGAGAACACGGTAGTGTATTACTGCAGGTGTCACAGGAGAACATGGTAGTGTATTACTGCAGGTGTCATGAGTGAACACTGTAGTGTATTACTGCAGGTGTAACAGGAGAACACGGTAGTGTATTACTGCAGGTGTAACAGGAGCACACGGTAGTGTATTACTGCAGGTGTCATGAGTGAACACTGTAGTGTATTACTGCAGGTGTCACAGGAGAACACGGTAGTGTATTATTGCAGGTGTCACAGGTGACCGCTGTAGTGTATTACTGCAGGTGTCACAGGTGACCACTGTAGTGTATTACTGCAGGTGTCACAGGTGAACACTGTAGTATATTACTGCAGGTGTCACAAGTGAACACTGTAGTGTATTACTGCAGGTGTCACAAGTGAACACTGTAGTGTATTACTGCAGGTGTCACAGGTGAACACTGTAGTGTATTACTTCAGGTGTCACAAGTGAACACTGCAATGTATTAATGCAGGTGTCACAGGAGAACACGGTAGTGTATTACTGCAGGTGTCATGAGTGAACACTGTAGTGTATTACTGCAGTTGTAACAGGAGAACACGGTAGTGTATTACTGCAGGTGTCACAGGAGAACACGGTAGTGTATTACTGCAGGTGTCATGAGTGAACACTGTAGTGTATTACTGCAGGTGTAACAGGAGAACACGGTAGTGTATTACTGCAGGTGTAACAGGAGCACACGGTAGTGTATTACTGCAGGTGTCATGAGTGAACACTGTAGTGTATTACTGCAGGTGTATCAGGAGAACACGGTAGTGTATTACTGCAGGTGTCACAGGAGAACACGGTAGTGTATTACTGCTGGTGTCATGCGTGAACACTGTAGTGTATAACTGCAGGTGTCATGAGTGAACACTGTAGTGTACTACTGCAGGTGTAACAGAAGAACACGGTAGTGTATTACTGCAGGTGTCATGGGTGAACACTGTAGTGTATTACTGCAGGTGTAACAGGAGAACACGGTAGTGTATTACTGCAGGTGTCATAGGTGACCACTGTAGTGTATTACTGCAGGTGTCACAGGTGACCACTTTAGTGTATTACTGCAGGTGTCATAGGTGAACACTGTAGTGTATTACTGCTGGTGTCATTGGTGAACTCTGTAGTGTATTACTGCTGGTGTCATGGGTGAACACTGTAGTGTATTACTGCAGGTGTCACAGGAGAACACTGTAGTGTATTACTGCAGGTGTCACAGGTGAACACTGTAGTGTATTACTGCAGGTGTCAATGGTGAACAATGTAGTGTATTACTGCTGGTGTCACAGGAGAACACTGTAGTGTATTACTGCTAGTGTCACAGGAGAACACTGTAGTGTATTACTGCTGGTGTCATGGGTGAACACTGTAGTGTATTACTGCAGGTGTCACAGGAGAACACTGTAGTGTATTACTGCTGGTGTCACAGGAGAACACTGTAGTGTATTACTGCTGGAGTCATGGGTGAACACTGTAGTGTATTACTGCTGGTGTCACAGGAGAACACTGTAGTGTATTACTGCTTGTGTCACAGGTGAACACTGTAGTGTATTACTGTTGGTGTCATGGGTGAACACTGTAGTGTATTACTGTTGGTGTCATGGGTGAACACTGTAGTATATTACTGCTGGTGTCACAGGAGAACACTGTAGTGTATTACTGCAGGTGTCACAGGAGAACACGGTAGTGTATTACTGCAGGTGTCACAGGAGAACACTGTAGTGTATTACTGCTGGTGTCACAGGTGAACACTGTAGAGTATTACTGCAGGTGTCATCGGTGAACACTGTAGTGTATTACTGATGGTGTCATGGGTGAACACTGTAGTGTATTACTGCAGGGGTCACAGGAGAACACGGTAGTGTATTACTTCAGGTGTCACAGGTGACCGCTGTAGTGTATTACTGCAGATGTCACAGGTGACCACTGTAGTGTATTACTGCAGGTGTCACAGGTGAACACGGTAGTGTATTACTGCTGGTGTCACAGGTGAACACGGTAGTGTATTACTGCTGGTGTCACAGGAGAGCATTGTATTGTATTACTGCAGGTGTCACAGGAACACACGGTAGTGTATTACTGCAGGTGTCACAGGTGAACACTGTAGTGTATTACTGCAGGTGTCAATGGTGAACAATGTAGTGTATTACTGCTGGTGTCACAGGAGAACACTGTAGTGTATTACTGCTAGAGTCACAGGAGAACACTGTAGTATATTACTGCAGGTGTCACAAGTGAACACTGTAGTGTATTACTGCAGGTGTCACAGGTGAACACTGTAGTGTATTACTGCAGGTGTCACAAGTGAACACTGTAGTATATTACTGCAGGTGTCACAAGTGAACACTGTAGTGTATTACTGCAGGTGTCACAGGTGAACACTGTAGTGTATTACTGCAGGTGTCACAGGTGAACACTGTAGTATATTACTGCAGGTGTCACAAGTGAACACTGTAGAGTATTACTGCAGGTGTCACAGGTGAACACTGTAGTATATTACTGCAGGTGTCACAGGTGAACACTGTAGTGTATTAATGCAGGTGTCACAGGTGATCACTGTATTATATTACTGCAGGTGTCACAGGTGACCACTGTAGTGTATTACTGCAGTTGTAACAGGAGAACACGGTAGTGTATTACTGCAGGTGTCACAGGAGAACATGGTAGTGTATTACTGCAGGTGTCATGAGTGAACACTGTAGTGTATTACTGCAGGTGTAACAGGAGAACACGGTAGTGTATTACTGCAGGTGTAACAGGAGCACACGGTAGTGTATTACTGCAGGTGTCATGAGTGAACACTGTAGTGTATTACTGCAGGTGTCACAGGAGAACACGGTAGTGTATTATTGCAGGTGTCACAGGTGACCGCTGTAGTGTATTACTGCAGGTGTCACAGGTGACCACTGTAGTGTATTACTGCAGGTGTCACAGGTGAACACTGTAGTATATTACTGCAGGTGTCACAAGTGAACACTGTAGTGTATTACTGCAGGTGTCACAAGTGAACACTGTAGTGTATTACTGCAGGTGTCACAGGTGAACACTGTAGTGTATTACTTCAGGTGTCACAAGTGAACACTGCAATGTATTAATGCAGGTGTCACAGGAGAACACGGTAGTGTATTACTGCAGGTGTCATGAGTGAACACTGTAGTGTATTACTGCAGTTGTAACAGGAGAACACGGTAGTGTATTACTGCAGGTGTCACAGGAGAACACGGTAGTGTATTACTGCAGGTGTCATGAGTGAACACTGTAGTGTATTACTGCAGGTGTAACAGGAGAACACGGTAGTGTATTACTGCAGGTGTAACAGGAGCACACGGTAGTGTATTACTGCAGGTGTCATGAGTGAACACTGTAGTGTATTACTGCAGGTGTATCAGGAGAACACGGTAGTGTATTACTGCAGGTGTCACAGGAGAACACGGTAGTGTATTACTGCTGGTGTCATGCGTGAACACTGTAGTGTATAACTGCAGGTGTCATGAGTGAACACTGTAGTGTACTACTGCAGGTGTAACAGAAGAACACGGTAGTGTATTACTGCAGGTGTCATGGGTGAACACTGTAGTGTATTACTGCAGGTGTAACAGGAGAACACGGTAGTGTATTACTGCAGGTGTCATAGGTGACCACTGTAGTGTATTACTGCAGGTGTCACAGGTGACCACTTTAGTGTATTACTGCAGGTGTCATAGGTGAACACTGTAGTGTATTACTGCTGGTGTCATTGGTGAACTCTGTAGTGTATTACTGCTGGTGTCATGGGTGAACACTGTAGTGTATTACTGCAGGTGTCACAGGAGAACACTGTAGTGTATTACTGCAGGTGTCACAGGTGAACACTGTAGTGTATTACTGCAGGTGTCAATGGTGAACAATGTAGTGTATTACTGCTGGTGTCACAGGAGAACACTGTAGTGTATTACTGCTAGTGTCACAGGAGAACACTGTAGTGTATTACTGCTGGTGTCATGGGTGAACACTGTAGTGTATTACTGCAGGTGTCACAGGAGAACACTGTAGTGTATTACTGCTGGTGTCACAGGAGAATACTGTAGTGTATTACTGCTGGAGTCATGGGTGAACACTGTAGTGTATTACTGCTGGTGTCACAGGAGAACACTGTAGTGTATTACTGCTTGTGTCACAGGTGAACACTGTAGTGTATTACTGTTGGTGTCATGGGTGAACACTGTAGTGTATTACTGTTGGTGTCATGGGTGAACACTGTAGTATATTACTGCTGGTGTCACAGGAGAACACTGTAGTGTATTACTGCAGGTGTCACAGGAGAACACGGTAGTGTATTACTGCAGGTGTCACAGGAGAACACTGTAGTGTATTACTGCTGGTGTCACAGGTGAACACTGTAGAGTATTACTGCAGGTGTCATCGGTGAACACTGTAGTGTATTACTGATGGTGTCATGGGTGAACACTGTAGTGTATTACTGCAGGGGTCACAGGAGAACACGGTAGTGTATTACTTCAGGTGTCACAGGTGACCGCTGTAGTGTATTACTGCAGATGTCACAGGTGACCACTGTAGTGTATTACTGCAGGTGTCACAGGTGAACACGGTAGTGTATTACTGCTGGTGTCACAGGTGAACACGGTAGTGTATTACTGCTGGTGTCACAGGAGAGCATTGTAGTGTATTACTGCAGGTGTCACAGGAACACACGGTAGTGTATTACTGCAGGTGTCATGGGTGAACACTGTAGTGTATTACTGCAGGTGTCACAGGTGAACACTGTAGTGTATTACTGCAGGTGTCACAGGTGACCACTGTAGTGTATTACTGCAGGTGTCAAAGGAGAACACGGTAGTGTATTAATACAGGTGTCACAGGTGATCACTGTATTGTATTACTGCACGTGTCACAGGTGACCACTGTAGTGTATTACTGCAGGTGTAACAGGAGAACACGGTAGTGTATTACTGCAGGTGTCACAGGAGAGCACGGTAGTGTATTACTGCTGGTGTCATCGGTGAACACTGTAGTGTATTACTGATGGTGTCATGGGTGAACACTGTAGTGTATTACTGCAGGTGTCACAGGTGACCACTGTAGTGTATTACTGCAGGTGTCAAAGGAGAACACGGTAGTGTATTAATACAGGTGTCACAGGTGATCACTGTATTGTATTACTGCACGTGTCACAGGTGACCACTGTAGTAAATTACTGCAGGTGTAACAGGAGAACACTGTAGAGTATTACTGCAGGTGTCATCGGTGAACACTGTAGTGTATTACTGATGGTGTCATGGGTGAACACTGTAGTGTATTACTGCAGGGGTCACAGGAGAACACGGTAGTGTATTACTTCAGGTGTCACAGGTGACCGCTGTAGTGTATTACTGCAGATGTCACAGGTGACCACTGTAGTGTATTACTGCAGGTGTCACAGGTGAACACGGTAGTGTATTACTGCTGGTGTCACAGGTGAACACTGTAGTGTATTACTGCAGGTGTCACAGGTGACCACTTTAGTGTATTACTGCAGGTGTCATAGGTGAACGCTGTAGTGTATTACTGCTGGTGTCATGGGTGAACACTGTAGTGTATTACTGCAGGTGTCACAGGAGAACACTGTAGTGTATTACTGCAGGTGTCACAGGTGAACACTGTAGTGTATTACTGCAGGTGTCAATGGTGAACACTGTAGTGTATTACTGCTGGTGTCACAGGAGAACACTGTAGTGTATTACTGCTGGTGTCACAGGTGTACACTGTAGTGTATTACTGCTGGTGTCATGGGTGAACACAGTAGTGTATTACTGCAGGTGTCACAGGAGAACACTGTAGTGTATTACTGCTGGTGTAACAGGTGAACACTGTAGTGTATTACTGCTGGTGTCATGGGTGAAAACTGTAGTGTATTACTGCAGGTGTCACAGGTGAACACTGTAGTATATTACTGCAGGTGTCACAGGTGAACACTGTAGTGTATTACTGCTGGTGTCATTGGTGAACACTGTAGTGTATTACTGCTGGTGTCATGGGTGAACACTGTAGTGTATTACTGCAGGTGTCACAGAAGAACACGGTAGTGTATTACTTCAGGTGTCACAGGTGACCGCTGTAATGTATTACTGCAGATGTCACAGGTGACAGCTGTAGTATATTACTGCAGGTGTCACAGGTGAACACTGTAGTGTATTACTGCTGGTGTCATGGGTGAAAACTGTAGTGTATTACTGCAGGTGTCACAGGAGAACACTGTAGTATATTACTGCAGGTGTCACAGGTGAACACTGTAGTGTATTACTGCTGGTGTCATGGGTGAACACTGTAGTGTATTACTGCTGGTGTCACAGGAGAACACGGTAGTGTATTACTGCAGGTGTCACAGAACACTGTTGTGTATTACTGCTGGTGTCACAGGTGAACACTGTAGAGTATTACTGCAGGTGTCATGGGTGAACACTGTAGTGTATTACTGCTGGTGTCATGGGTGAACAATATAGTGTATTACTGCAGGTGTCACAGGTGAACACTGTAGTGTATTACTTCAGGTGTCACAGGTGAATACTGTAGTGTATTACTGCTGGTGTCATGGGTGAACACTGTAGTGTATTACTGCAGGTGTCACAGGAGAACACGGTAGTGTATTGCTGCAGGTGTCACAGAACACTGTTGTGTATTACTGCTGGTGTCACAGGTGAAAACTGTAGAGTATTACTACAGGTGTCATGGGTGAACACTGTAGTGTATTACTGCTGGTGTCATGGGTGAACAATATAGTGTATTACTGCAGGTGTCACAGGTGAACACTGTAGTGTATTACTTCAGGTGTCACAGGTGAATACTGTAGTGTATTACTGCTGGTGTCATGGGTGAACACTGTAGTGTATTACTGCAGGTGTCACAGGAGAACACGGTAGTGTATTGCTGCAGGTGTCACAGAACACTGTTGTGTATTACTGCTGGTGTCACAGGTGAACACTGTAGAGTATTACTACAGGTGTCATGGGTGAACACTGTAGTGTATTACTGCAGGTGTCATGGGTGAACACTGTAGTGTATTACTGCAGGTGTCACAGGAGAACACGGTAGTGTATTACTTCAGGTGTCACAGGTGACCGCTGTAGTGTATTACTGCAGGTGTCACAGGTGACCACTGTAGTGTATTACTGCAGGTGTCACAAGAGAACACGGTAGTGTATTAGTTCAGGTGTCACAGTTGACCGCTGTAGTGTACTACTGCAGGTGTCACAGGTGACTACTGTAGTGTATTACTGCTGGTGTCACAGGAGAACACTGTAGTGTATTACTGCAGGTGTCACAGGTGAACACGGTAGTGTATTACTGCAGGTGTCATGGGTGAACACTGTAGTATATTACTGCAGGTGTCACAAGTGAACACTATAGTGTATTACTGCAGGTGATACAGGTGAACACTGTTGTGTATTACTACAGGTGTCACAAGTGAACACTGTAGTGTATTACTGCAGGTGTCACAGGAGAACACGGTAGTGTATTAATACAGGTGTCACAGGTGATCACTGTATTGTATTACTGCAGGTGTCACAGGTGACCACTGTAGTGTATTACTGCAGTTGTAACAGGAGAACACGGTAGTGTATTACTGCAGGTGTCACAGGAGAACACGGTAGTGTATTACTCCTGGTGTCATGAGTGAACACTGTAGTGTATTACTGCAGGTGTCATGAGTGAACACGGTAGTGTATTACTGCAAGTGTAACAGGGGAACACGGTAGTGTATTACTGCAGGTGTCATGGGTGAACACTGTAGTGTATTACTGCAGGTGTAACAGGAGAACACGGTTGTGTATTACTGCAGGTGTCACAGGAGAACACGGTAGTGTATTACTGCTGGTGTCACAGGTGAACACTGTAGAGTATTACTGCAGGTGTCATCGGTGAACACTGTAGTGTATTACTGTTGGTGTCATGGGTGAACACTGTAGTGTATTACTGTTGGTGTCATGGGTGAACACTGTAGTATATTACTGCTGGTGTCACAGGAGAACACTGTAGTGTATTACTGCAGGTGTCACAGGAGAACACTGTAGTGTATTACTGCTGGTGTCACAGGTGAACACTGTAGAGTATTACTGCAGGTGTCATCGGTGAACACTGTAGTGTATTACTGCTGGTATCATGGGTGAACACTGTAGTGTATTACTGCAGGTGTCACAGGTGAACACTGTAGTGTATTACTGCAGGTGTCACAGGTGAACACTGTAGTGTATTACTGATGGTGTCATGGGTGAACACTGTAGTGTATTATTGCAGGTGTCACAGGAGAACACGGTAGTGTATTACTTCAGGTGTCACAGGTGACCGCTGTAGTGTATTACTGCAGGTGTCACAGGTGACCACTGTAGTGTATTACTGCAGGTGTCACAGGTGAACACGGTAGTGTATTACTGCTGGTGTCACAGGTGAACACGGTAGTGTATTACTGCTAGTGTCACAGGAGAACACTGTAGTGTATTACTGCATGTGTCACAGGAGAACACGGTAGTGTATTACTGCAGGTGTCATGGGTGAACACTGTAGTGTATTACTGCAGGTGTCACAGGTGAACACTGTAGTGTATTACTGCAGGTGTCACAGTTGACCACTGTAGTGTATTACTGCAGGTGTCAAAGGAGAACACGGTAGTGTATTAATGCAGGTGTCACAGGTGATCACTGTATTGTATTACTGCAGGAGTCACAGGTGACCACTGTAGTGTTATACTGCAGGTGTAACAGGAGAACACGGTAGTGTATTAATGCAGGTGTCACAGGAGAGCACGGTAGTGTATTACTGCTAATGTCATGAGTGAACACTGTAGTGTAGTGCAGGTGTCACAGGTGACCACTTTAGTGTATTACTGCAGGTGTCATAGGTGAACACTGTAGTGTATTACTGCTGGTGTCATGGGTGAACTCTGTAGTGTATTACTGCTGGTGTCATGGGTGAACACTGTAGTGCATTACTGCAGGTGTCACAGGTGTACACTGTAGTGTATTACTGCTGGTGTCATGGGTGAACACTGTTGTGTATTACTGCAGGTGTCACAGGAGAACACTGTTGTGTATTACTGCAGGTGTCATGGGTGAACACTGTAGTGTATTACTGCAGGTGTCACAGGAGAACACGGTAGTGTATTAATGCAGGTGTCACAGGTGACCACTGTATTGTATTACTGCAGGTGTCACAGGTGACCACTGTAGTGTATTACTGCAGGTGAAACAGGAGAACACGGTAGTGTATTACTGCAGGTGAAACAGGAGAACACGGTAGTGTATTACTGCTGGTGTCATGAGTGAACACTGTAGTGTATTACTGCAGGTGTAACAGGAGAACACGGTAGTGTATTACTGCAGGTGAAACAGGAGAACACGGTAGTGTATTACTGCAGGTGTCATGGGTGACCGCTGTAGTGTATTACTGCAGGTGTCACAGGTGAACACTGTAGTATATTACTGCAGGTGTCACAGGTGAACACGGTAGTGTATTACTGCAGGTGTCACAGAAGAACACTGTGGTGTAATACTGCAGGTGTCACAGGAGAACACTGTAGTGTATTACTGCAGGTGTCACAGGAGAACACGGTAGTATATTACTGCAGGTGTCACAAGTGAACACTGTAGTGTATTACTGCAGGTGTCACAGGTGAACACTGTAGTGTATTACTACAGGTGTCACAAGTGAACACTGTTGTGTATTACTGCAGGTGTCACAGGTGAACACTGTAGTATATTACTGCAGGTGTCACAGGTGAACACTGTAGTGTATTACTGCAGGTGTCACAGGTGAACACTGTAGTATATTACTGCAGGTGTCACAGGTGAACACTGTAGTGTATTAATGCAGGTGTCACAGGTGATCACTGTATTGTATTACTGCAGGTGTCACAGGTGACCACTGTAGTGTATTACTGCAGTTGTAACAGGAGAACACGGTAGTGTATTACTGCAGGTGTCACAGGAGAACATGGTAGTGTATTACTGCAGGTGTCATGAGTGAACACTGTAGTGTATTACTGCAGGTGTAACAGGAGAACACGGTAGTGTATTACTGCAGGTGTAACAGGAGCACACGGTAGTGTATTACTGCAGGTGTCATGAGTGAACACTGTAGTGTATTACTGCAGGTGTCACAGGAGAAAACGGTAGTGTATTATTGCAGGTGTCACAGGTGACCGCTTTAGTGTATTACTGCAGGTGTCACAGGTGACCACTGTAGTGTATTACTGCAGGTGTCACAGGTGAACACTGTAGTATATTACTGCAGGTGTCACAAGTGAACACTGTAGTGTATTACTGCAGGTGTCACAGGTGAACACTGTAGTGTATTACTACAGGTGTCACAAGTGAACACTGTAATGTATTAATGCAGGTGTCACAGGAGAACACGGTAGTGTATTAATGCAGGTGTCACAGGAGAACACGGTAGTGTATTACTGCAGGTGTCATGAGTGAACACTGTAGTGTATTACTGCAGTTGTAACAGGAGAACACGGTAGTGTATTACTGCAGGTGTCACAGGAGAACAGGGTAGTGTATTACTGCAGGTGTCATGAGTGAACACTGTAGTGTATTACTGCAGGTGTAACAGGAGAACACGGTAGTGTATTACTGCAGGTGTAACAGGAGCACACGGTAGTGTATTACTGCAGGTGTCATGAGTGAACACTGTAGTGTTTTACTGCAGGTGTAACAGGAGAACACGGTAGTGTATTACTGCAGGTGTCACAGGAGAACACGGTAGTGTATTACTGCTGGTGTCATGAGTGAACACTGTAGTGTATAACTGCAGGTGTCATGAGTGAACACTGTAGTGTACTACTGCAGGTGTAACAGGAGAACACGGTAGTGTATTACTGCAGGTGTCATGGGTGAACACTGTAGTTTATTACTGCTGGTGTCATGAGTGAACACTGTAGTGTATTACTGCAGGTGTAACAGGAGAACACGGTAGTGTATTACTGCAGGTGTCATAGGTGACCACTGTAGTGTATTACTGCAGGTGTCACAGGTGACCACTTTAGTGTATTACTGCAGGTGTCATAGGTGAACACTGTAGTGTATTACTGCTGGTGTCATTGGTGAACTCTATAGTGTATTACTGCTGGTGTCATGGGTGAACACTGTAGTGTATTACTGCAGGTGTCACAGGAGAACACTGTAGTGTATTACTGCAGGTGTCACAGGTGAACACTGTAGTGTATTACTGCAGGTGTCAATGGTGAACAATGTAGTGTATTACTGCTGGTGTCACAGGAGAACACTGTAGTGTATTACTGCTAGAGTCACAGGAGAACACTGTAGTATATTACTGCAGGTGTCACAAGTGAACACTGTAGTGTATTACTGCAGGTGTCACAGGTGAACACTGTAGTGTATTACTGCAGGTGTCACAAGTGAACACTGTAGTATATTACTGCAGGTGTCACAAGTGAACACTGTAGTGTATTACTGCAGGTGTCACAGGTGAACACTGTAGTGTATTACTACAGGTGTCACTAGTGAACACTGTAGTGTATTACTGCAGGTGTCACAGGTGAACACTGTAGTATATTACTGCAGGTGTCACAAGTGAACACTGTAGAGTATTACTGCAGGTGTCACAGGTGAACACTGTAGTATATTACTGCAGGTGTCACAGGTGAACACTGTAGTGTATTAATGCAGGTGTCACAGGTGATCACTGTATTGTATTACTGCAGGTGTCACAGGTGACCACTGTAGTGTATTACTGCAGTTGTAACAGGAGAACACGGTAGTGTATTACTGCAGGTGTCACAGGAGAACATGGTAGTGTATTACTGCAGGTGTCATGAGTGAACACTGTAGTGTATTACTGCAGGTGTAACAGGAGAACACGGTAGTGTATTACTGCAGGTGTAACAGGAGCACACGGTAGTGTATTACTGCAGGTGTCATGAGTGAACACTGTAGTGTATTACTGCAGGTGTCACAGGAGAACACGGTAGTGTATTATTGCAGGTGTCACAGGTGACCGCTGTAGTGTATTACTGCAGGTGTCACAGGTGACCACTGTAGTGTATTACTGCAGGTGTCACAGGTGAACACTGTAGTATATTACTGCAGGTGTCACAAGTGAACACTGTAGTGTATTACTGCAGGTGTCACAAGTGAACACTGTAGTGTATTACTGCAGGTGTCACAGGTGAACACTGTAGTGTATTACTACAGGTGTCACAAGTGAACACTGCAATGTATTAATGCAGGTGTCACAGGAGAACACGGTAGTGTATTACTGCAGGTGTCATGAGTGAACACTGTAGTGTATTACTGCAGTTGTAACAGGAGAACACGGTAGTGTATTACTGCAGGTGTCACAGGAGAACACGGTAGTGTATTACTGCAGGTGTCATGAGTGAACACTGTAGTGTATTACTGCAGGTGTAACAGGAGAACACGGTAGTGTATTACTGCAGGTGTAACAGGAGCACACGGTAGTGTATTACTGCAGGCGTCATGAGTGAACACTGTAGTGTATTACTGCAGGTGTATCAGGAGAACACGGTAGTGTATTACTGCAGGTGTCACAGGAGAACACGGTAGTGTATTACTGCTGGTGTCATGCGTGAACACTGTAGTGTATAACTGCAGGTGTCATGAGTGAACACTGTAGTGTACTACTGCAGGTGTAACAGAAGAACACGGTAGTGTATTACTGCAGGTGTCATGGGTGAACACTGTAGTGTATTACTGCAGGTGTAACAGGAGAACACGGTAGTGTATTACTGCAGGTGTCATAGGTGACCACTGTAGTGTATTACTGCAGGTGTCACAGGTGACCACTTTAGTGTATTACTGCAGGTGTCATAGGTGAACACTGTAGTGTATTACTGCTGGTGTCATTGGTGAACTCTGTAGTGTATTACTGCTGGTGTCATGGGTGAACACTGTAGTTTATTACTGCAGGTGTCACAGGAGAACACTGTAGTGTATTACTGCAGGTGTCACAGGTGAACACTGTAGTGTATTACTGCAGGTGTCAATGGTGAACAATGTAGTGTATTACTGCTGGTGTCACAGGAGAACACTGTAGTGTATTACTGCTAGTGTCACAGGAGAACACTGTAGTGTATTACTGCTGGTGTCATGGGTGAACACTGTAGTGTATTACTGCAGGTGTCACAGGAGAACACTGTAGTGTATTACTGCTGGTGTCACAGGAGAACACTGTAGTGTATTACTGCTGGAGTCATGGGTGAACACTGTTGTGTATTACTGCTTGTGTCACAGGTGAACACTGTAGTGTATTACTGTTGGTGTCATGGGTGAACACTGTAGTGTATTACTGTTGGTGTCATGGGTGAACACTGTAGTATATTACTGCTGGTGTCACAGGAGAACACTGTAGTGTATTACTGCAGGTGTCACAGGAGAACACGGTAGTGTATTACTGCAGGTGTCACAGGAGAACACTGTAGTGTATTACTGCTGGTGTCACAGGTGAACACTGTAGAGTATTACTGCAGGTGTCATCGGTGAACACTGTAGTGTATTACTGATGGTGTCATGGGTGAACACTGTAGTGTATTACTGCAGGGGTCACAGGAGAACACGGTAGTATATTACTTCAGGTGTCACAGGTGACCGCTGTAGTGTATTACTGCAGATGTCACAGGTGACCACTGTAGTGTATTACTGCAGGTGTCACAGGTGAACACGGTAGTGTATTACTGCTGGTGTCACAGGTGAACACGGTAGTGTATTACTGCTGGTGTCACAGGAGAGCATTGTAGTGTATTACTGCAGGTGTCACAGGAAAACACGGTAGTGTATTACTGCAGGTGTCATGGGTGAACACTGTAGTGTATTACTGCAGGTGTCACAGGTGAACAATGTAGTGTATTACTGCAGGTGTCACAGGTGACCACTGTAGTGTATTACTGCAGGTGTCAAAGGAGAACACGGTAGTGTATTAATACAGGTGTCACAGGTGATCACTGTATTGTATTACTGCACGTGTCACAGGTGACCACTTTAGTGTATTACTGCAGGTGTAACAGGAGAACACGGTAGTGTATTACTGCAGGTGTCACAGGAGAGCACGGTAGTGTATTACTGCTGGTGTCATGAGTGAACACTGTAGTGTATTACTGCAGGTGTCACAGGTGACCACTTTAGTGTATTACTGCAGGTGTCATAGGTGAACGCTGTAGTGTATTACTGCTGGTGTCATGGGTGAACACTGTAGTGTATTACTGCAGGTGTCACAGGAGAACACTGTAGTGTATTACTGCAGGTGTCACAGGTGAACACTGTAGTGTATTACTGCAGGTGTCAATGGTGAACACTGTAGTGTATTACTGCTGGTGTCACAGGAGAACACTGTAGTGTATTACTGCTGGTGTCACAGGTGTACACTGTAGTGTATTACTGCTGGTGTCACAGGTGTACACTGTAGTGTATTACTGCTGGTGTCACAGGAGAACACTGTAGTGTATTACTGCTGGTGTCACAGGTGAACACTGTAGTGTATTACTGCTGGTGTCATGGGTGAAAACTGTAGTGTATTACTGCAGGTGTCACAGGGTGAACACTGTAGTATATTACTGCAGGTGTCACAGGTGAACACTGTAGTGTATTACTGCTGGTGTCATTGGTGAACACTGTAGTGTATTACTGCTGGTGTCATGGGTGAACACTGTAGTGTATTACTGCAGGTGTCATGGGTGAACACTGTAGTGTATTACTGCAGGTGTCACAGGAGAACACGGTAGTGTATTACTTCAGGTGTCACAGGTGACCGCTGTAGTGTATTACTGCAGATGTCACAGGTGACAGCTGTAGTATATTACTGCAGGTGTCACAGGTGAACACTGTAGTGTATTACTGCTGGTGTCATGGGTGAAAACTGTAGTGTATTACTGCAGGTGTCACAGGAGAACACTGTAGTATATTACTGCAGGTGTCACAGGTGAACACTGTAGTGTATTACTGCTGGTGTCATGGGTGAACACTGTAGTGTATTACTGCTGGTGTCACAGGAGAACACGGTAGTGTATTACTGCAGGTGTCACAGGAGAACACTGTTGTGTATTACTGCTGGTGTCACAGGTGAACACTGTAGAGTATTACTGCAGGTGTCATGGGTGAACACTGTAGTGTATTACTGCTGGTGTCATGGGTGAACAATATAGTGTATTACTGCAGGTGTCACAGGTGAACACTGTAGTGTATTACTTCAGGTGTCACAGGTGAACACTGTAGTGTATTACTGCTGGTGTCATGGGTGAACACTGTAGTGTATTACTGCAGGTGTCACAGGAGAACACGGTAGTGTATTGCTGCAGGTGTCACAGAACACTGTTGTGTATTACTGCTGGTGTCACAGGTGAACACTGTAGAGTATTACTACAGGTGTCATGGGTGAACACTGTAGTGTATTACTGCAGGTGTCATGGGTGAACACTGTAGTGTATTACTGCAGGTGTCACAGGAGAACACGGTAGTGTATTACTTCAGGTGTCACAGGTGACCGCTGTAGTGTATTACTGCAGGTGTCACAGGTGACCACTGTAGTGTATTACTGCAGGTGTCACAAGAGAACACGGTAGTGTATTAGTTCAGGTGTCACAGTTGACCGCTGTAGTGTACTACTGCAGGTGTCACAGGTGACTACTGTAGTGTATTACTGCTGGTGTCACAGGAGAACACTGTAGTGTATTACTGCAGGTGTCACAGGTGAACACGGTAGTGTATTACTGCAGGTGTCAAGGGTGAACACTGTAGTATATTACTGCAGGTGTCACAAGTGAACACTGTAGTGTATTACTGCAGGTGTCACAGGTGAACACTGTAGTGTATTACTACAGGTGTCACAAGTGAACACTGTAGTGTATTACTGCAGGTGTCACAGGAGAACACGGTAGTGTATTAATACAGGTGTCACAGGTGATCACTGTATTGTATTACTGCAGGTGTCACAGGTGACCACTGTAGTGTATTACTGCAGTTGTAACAGGAGAACACGGTAGTGTATTACTGCAGGTGTCACAGGAGAACACGGTAGTGTATTACTGCTGGTGTCATGAGTGAACACTGTAGTGTATTACTGCAGGTGTCATGAGTGAACACGGTAGTGTATTACTGCAAGTGTAACAGGGGAACACGGTAGTGTATTACTGCAGGTGTCATGGGTGAACACTGTAGTGTATTACTGCAGGTGTAACAGGAGAACACGGTAGTGTATTACTGCAGGTGTCACAGGAGAACACGGTAGTGTATTACTGCTGGTGTCACAGGTGAACACTGTAGAGTATTACTGCAGGTGTCATCGGTGAACACTGTAGTGTATTACTGTTGGTGTCATGGGTGAACACTGTAGTGTATTACTGTTGGTGTCATGGGTGAACACTGTAGTATATTACTGCTGGTGTCACAGGAGAACACTGTAGTGTATTACTGCAGGTGTCACAGGAGAACACGGTAGTGTATTACTGCAGGTGTCACAGGAGAACACTGTAGTGTATTACTGCTGGTGTCACAGGTGAACACTGTAGAGTATTACTGCAGGTGTCATCGGTGAACACTGTAGTGTATTACTGCTGGTGTCATGGGTGAACACTGTAGTGTATTACTGCAGGTGTCACAGGTGAACACTGTAGTGTATTACTGCAGGTGTCACAGGTGAACACTGTAGTGTATTACTGATGGTGTCATGGGTGAACACTGTAGTGTATTACTGCAGGTGTCACAGGAGAACACGGTAGTGTATTACTTCAGGTGTCACAGGTGACCGCTGTAGTGTATTACTGCAGGTGTCACAGGTGACCACTGTAGTGTATTACTGCAGGTGTCACAGGTGAACACGGTAGTGTATTACTGCTGGTGTCACAGGTGAACACGGTAGTGTATTACTGCTAGTGTCACAGGAGAACACTGTAGTGTATTACTGCATGTGTCACAGGAGAACACGGTAGTGTATTACTGCAGGTGTCACGGGTGAACACTGTAGTGTATTACTGCAGGTGTCACAGGTGAACACTGTAGTGTATTACTGCAGGTGTCACAGTTGACCACTGTAGTGTATTACTGCAGGTGTCAAAGGAGAACACGGTAGTGTATTAATGCAGGTGTCACAGGTGATCACTGTATTGTATTACTGCAGGAGTCACAGGTGACCACTGTAGTGTTATACTGCAGGTGTAACAGGAGAACACGGTAGTGTATTAATGCAGGTGTCACAGGAGAGCACGGTAGTGTATTACTGCTAATGTCATGAGTGAACACTGTAGTGTAGTGCAGGTGTCACAGGTAACCACTTTAGTGTATTACTGCAGGTGTCATAGGTGAACACTGAAGTGTATTACTGCTGGTGTCATCGGTGAACTCTGTAGTGTATTACTGCTGGTGTCATGGGTGAACACTGTAGTGTATTACTGCAGGTGTCACAGGAGAACACTGTAGTGTATTACTGCAGGTGTCACAGGTGAACACTGTAGTGTATTACTGCAGGTGTCATGGGTGAACACTGTAGTGTATTACTGCAGGTGTCACAGGAGAACACGGTAGTGTATTACTTCAGGTGTCACAGGTGACCGCTGTAGTGTATTACTGCAGGTGTCACAGGTGACCACTGTAGTATATTATTGCAGGTGTCACAGGTGAACACTGTAGTGTATTACTGCTGGTGTCATGGGTGAAAACTGTAGTGTATTACTGCAGGTGTCACAGGAGAACACTGTAGTATATTACTGTAGGTGTCACAGGTGAACACTGTAGTGTATTACTGCTGGTGTCATGGGTGAACACTGTAGTGTATTACAGCTGGTGTCACAGGAGAACACGGTAGTGTATTACTGCAGGTGTCACAGGAGAACACTGTTGTGTATTACTGCTGGTGTCACAGGTGAACACTGTAGAGTATTACTGCAGGTGTCATGGGTGAACACTGTAGTGTATTACTGCTGGTGTCATGGGTGAACAATATAGTGTATTACTGCAGGTGTCACAGGTGAACACTGTAGTGTATTACTTCAGGTGTCACAGGTGAACACTGTAGTGTATTACTGCTGGTGTCATGGGTGAACACTGTAGTGTATTACTGCAGGTGTCACAGGAGAACACGGTAGTGTATTACTGCAGGTGTCACAGGAGAACACTGTTGTGTATTACTGCTGGTGTCACAGGTGAACACTGTAGAGTATTACTGCAGGTTACATGGGTGAACACTGTAGTGTATTACTGCAGGTGTCATGGGTGAACACTGTAGTGTATTACTGCAGGTGTCACAGGAGAACACGGTAGTGTATTACTTCAGGTGTCACAGGTGACCGCTGTAGTGTATTACTGCAGGTGTCACAGGTGACCACTGTAGTGTATTACTGCAGGTGTCACAAGAGAACACCGTAGTGTATTAGTTCAGGTGTCACAGGTGACCGCTGTAGTGTACTACTGCAGGTGTCACACGTGACTACTGTAGTGTAGTACTGCAGGTGTCACAGGTGAACACGGTAGTGTATTACTGCTGGTGTCACAGGAGAACACTGTAGTGTATTACTGCAGGTGTCACAGGTGAACACGGTAGTGTATTACTGCAGGTGTCATGGGTGAACACTGTAGTATATTACTGCAGGTGTCACAAGTGAACACTGTAGTGTATTACTACAGGTGTCACAAGTGAACACTGTAGTGTATTACTGCAGGTGTCACAGGAGAACACGGTAGTGTATTACTGCTGGTGTCATGAGTGAACACTGTAGTGTATTACTGCAGGTGTCATGAGTGAACACTGTAGTGTATTACTGCAGGTGTCACAGGTTAACACTGTAGTGTATTACTGCAGGTGTCAATGGTGAACAATGTAGTGTATTACTGCTGGTGTCACAGGAGAACACTGTAGTGTATTACTGCTAGTGTCACAGGAGAACACTGTAGTGTATTACTGCTGGTGTCATGGGTGAACACTGTAGTGTATTACTGCAGGTGTCACAGGAGAACACTGTAGTGTATTACTGCTGGTGTCACAGGAGAACACTGTAGTGTATTACTGCTGGTGTCATGGGTGAACACTGTAGTGTATTACTGCTGGTGTCACAGGAGAACACTGTAGTGTATTACTGCTTGTGTCACAGGGGAACACTGTAGTGTATTACTGTTGGTGTCATGGGTGAACACTGTAGTGTATTACTGTTGGTGTCATGGGTGAACACTGTAGTATATTACTGCTGGTGTCACAGGAGAACACTGTAGTGTATTATTGCAGGTGTCACAGGAGAACACGGTAGTGTATTACTGCAGGTGTCACAGGAGAACACTGTAGTGTATTACTGCTGGTGTCACAGGTGAACACTGTAGAGTATTACTGCAGGTGTCATCGGTGAACACTGTAGTGTATTACTGATGGTGTCATGGGTGAACACTGTAGTGTATTACTGCAGGTGTCACAGGAGAACACGGTAGTGTATTACTTCAGGTGTCACAGGTGACCGCTGTAGTGTATTACTGCAGATGTCACAGGTGACCACTGTAGTGTATTACTGCAGGTGTCACAGGTGAACACGGTAGTGTATTACTGCTGGTGTCACAGGTGAACACGGTAGTGTATTACTGCTGGTGTCACAGGAGAGCACTGTAGTGTATTACTGCAGGTGTCACAGGAAAACACGGTAGTGTATTACTGCAGGTGTCATGGGTGAACACTGTAGTGGATTACTGCAGGTGTCACAGGTGAACACTGTAGTGTATTACTGCAGGTGTCACAGGTGACCACTGTAGTGTATTACTGCAGGTGTAACAGGAGAACACGGTAGTGTATTACTGCAGGTGTCACAGGAGAGCACGGTAGTGTATTACTGCTGGTGTCATGAGTGAACACTGTAGTGTATTACTGCAGGTGTCACAGGTGACCACTTTAGTGTATTACTGCAGGTGTCATAGGTGAACGCTGTAGTGTATTACTGCTGGTGTCATGGGTGAACACTGTAGTGTAATACTGCAGGTGTCACAGGAGAACACTGTAGTGTATTACTGCAGGTGTCACAGGTGAACACTGTAGTGTATTACTGCAGGTGTCAATGGTGAACACTGTAGTGTATTACTGCTGGTGTCACAGGAGAACACTGTAGTGTATTACTGCTGGTGTCACAGGTGTACCTGTAGTGTATTACTGCTGGTGTCATGGGTGAACACTGTAGTGTATTACTGCAGGTGTCACAGGAGAACACTGTAGTGTATTACTGCTGGTGTCACAGGGGAACACTGTAGTGTATTACTGCTGGTGTCATGGGTGAAAACTGTAGTGTATTACTGCAGGTGTCACAGGTGAACACTGTAGTATATTACTGCAGGTGTCACAGGTGAACACTGTAGTGTATTACTGCTGGTGTCATGGGTGAACACTGTAGTGTATTACTGCTGGTGTCACAGGAGAACACGGTAGTGTATTACTGCTGGTGTCACAGGTGAACACTGTAGTGTATTACTGCTGGTGTCATGGGTGAAAACTGTAGTGTATTACTGCAGGTGTCACAGGTGAACACTGTAGTATATTACTGCAGGTGTCATGGGTGAACACTGTAGTGTATTACTGCAGGTGTCACAGGAGAACAGGGTAGTGTATTACTTCAGGTGTCACAGGTGACCGCTGTAGTGTATTACTGCAGATGTCACAGGTGACCACTGTAGTATATTACTGCAGGTGTCACAGGTGAACACTGTAGTGTATTACTGCTGGTGTCATGGGTGAAAACTGTAGTGTATTACTGCAGGTGTCACAGGAGAACACTGTAGTATATTACTGCAGGTGTCACAGGTGAACACTGTAGTGTATTACTGCTGGTGTCATGGGTGAACACTGTAGTGTATTACTGCTGGTGTCACAGGAGAACACGGTAGTGTATTACTGCAGGTGTCACAGGAGAACACTGTTGTGTATTACTGCTGGTGTCACAGGTGAACACTGTAGAGTATTACTGCAGGTGTCATGGGTGAACACTGTAGTGTATTACTGCTGGTGTCATGGGTGAACAATATAGTGTATTACTGCAGGTGTCACAGGTGAACACTGTAGTGTATTACTTCAGGTGTCACAGGTGAACACTGTAGTGTATTACTGCTGGTGTCATGGGTGAACAATGTAGTGTATTACTGCAGGTGTCACAGGAGAACACGGTAGTGTATTGCTGCAGGTGTCACAGAACACTGTTGTGTATTACTGCTGGTGTCACAGGTGAACACTGTAGAATATTACTACAGGTGTCATGGGTGAACACTGTAGTGTATTACTGCAGGTGTCATGGGTGAACACTGTAGTGTATTACTGCAGGTGTCACAGGAGAACACGGTAGTGTATTACTTCAGGTGTCACAGGTGACCGCTGTAGTGTATTACTGCAGGTGTCACAGGTGACCACTGTAGTGTATTACTGCAGGTGTCACAAGAGAACACGGTAGTGTATTAGTTCAGGTGTCACAGTTGACCGCTGTAGTGTACTACTGCAGGTGTCACAGGTGACTACTGTAGTGTATTACTGCTGGTGTCACAGGAGAACACTGTAGTGTATTACTGCAGGTGTCACAGGTGAACACGGTAGTGTATTACTGCAGGTGTCAAGGGTGAACACTGTAGTATATTACTGCAGGTGTCACAAGTGAACACTGTAGTGTAATACTGCAGGTGTCACAGGTGAACACTGTAGTGTATTAATACAGGTGTCACAAGTGAACACTGTAGTGTATTACTGCAGGTGTCACAGGAGAACACGGTAGTGTATTAATACAGGTGTCACAGGTGATCACTGTATTGTATTACTGCAGGTGTCACAGGTGACCACTATAGTGTATTACTGCAGTTGTAACAGGAGAACACGGTAGTGTATTACTGCAGGTGTCATAGGGGAACACGGTAGTGTATTACTGCTGGTGTCATGAGTGAACACTGTAGTGTATTACTGCAGGTGTCATGAGTGAACACGGTAGTGTATTACTGCAGGTGTAACAGGGGAACACGGTAGTGTATTACTGCAGGTGTCATGGGTGAACACTGTAGTGTATTACTGCAGGTGTAACAGGAGAACACGGTAGTGTATTACTGCAGGTGTCACAGGAGAACACGGTAGTGTATTTCTGCTGGTGTCACAGGTGAACACTGTAGAGTATTACTGCAGGTGTCATCGGTGAACACTGTAGTGTATTACTGTTGGTGTCATGGGTGAACACTGTAGTGTATTACTGTTGGTGTCATGGGTGAACACTGTAGTATATTACTGCTGGTGTCACAGGAGAACACTGTAGTGTATTACTGCAGGTGTCACATGAGAACACGGTAGTTATTACTGCAGGTGTCACAGGAGAACACTGTAATGTATTACTGCTGGTGTCACAGGTGAACACTGTAGAGTATTACTGCAGGTGTCATCGGTGAACACTGTAGTGTATTACTGCTGGTGTCATGGGTGAACAATATAGTGTATTACTGCAGGTGTCACAGGTGAACACTGTAGTGTATTACTTCAGGTGTCACAGGTGAACACTGTAGTGTATTACTGCTGGTGTCATGGGTGAACACTGTAGTGTATTACTGCAGGTGTCACAGGAGAACACTGTTGTGTATTACTGCTGGTGTCACAGGTGAACACTGTAGAGTATTACTGCAGGTTACATGGGTGAACACTGTAGTGTATTACTGCAGGTGTCATGGGTGAACACTGTAGTGTATTACTGCTGGTGTCATGGGTGAACAATATAGTGTATTACTGCAGGTGTCACAGGTGAACACTGTAGTGTATTACTTCAGGTGTCACAGGTGAACACTGTAGTGTATTACTGCTGGTGTCATGGGTGAACACTGTAGTGTATTACTGCAGGTGTCACAGGAGAACACTGTTGTGTATTACTGCTGGTGTCACAGGTGAACACTGTAGAGTATTACTGCAGGTTACATGGGTGAACACTGTAGTGTATTACTGCAGGTGTCATGGGTGAACACTGTAGTGTATTACTGCAGGTGTCACAGGAGAACACGGTAGTGTATTACTTCAGGTGTCACAGGTGACCGCTGTAGTGTACTACTGCAGGTGTCACAGGTGACTACTGTAGTGTAGTACTGCAGGTGTCACAGGTGAACACGGTAGTGTATTACTGCTGGTGTCACAGGAGAACACTGTAGTGTATTACTGCAGGTGTCACAGGTGAACACGGTAGTGTATTACTGCAGGTGTCATGGGTGAACACTGTAGTATATTACTGCAGGATCACAAGTGAACACTGTAGTGTATTACTGAAGGTGTCACAGGTGAACACTGTAGTGTATTACTACAGGTGTCACAAGTGAACACTGTAGTGTATTACTGTAGGTGTCACAGGAGAACACGGTAGTGTATTACTGCTGGTGTCATGAGTGAACACTGTAGTGTATTACTGCAGGTGTCATGAGTGAACACTGTAGTGTATTACTGCAGGTGTAACAGGGGAACACTGTAGTGTATTACTGCAGGTGTCATGGGTGAACACTGTAGTGTATTACTGCAGGTGTAACAGGAGAACACGGTAGTGTATTACTGCAGGTGTCACAGGAGAACACGGTTGTGTATTACTGCTGGTGTCATGAGTGAACACTGTAGTGTATTACTGCAGGTGTCATGAGTGAACACTGTAGTGTATTACTGCAGGTGTAACAGGAGAACACGGTAGTGTATTACTGCAGGTGTCATGGGTGAACACTGTAGTGTATTACTGCTGGTGTCATGAGTGAACACTGTAGTGTACTACTGCAGGTGTAACAGGAGAACACGGTAGTGTATTACTGCAGGTGTCACAGGTGAACACTTTAGTGTATTATTGCGGATGTCATAGGTGAACACTGTAGTGTATTAGTGCTGGTGTCATGGGTGAACTCTGTAGTGCATTACTGCTGGTGTCATGGGTGAACACTGTAGTGTATTACTGCAGGTGTCAATGGTGAACACTGTAGTGTATTACTGCTGGTGTCACAGGAGAATACTGTAGTGTATTACTGCTGGTGTCACAGGAGAACACTGTAGTGTATTACTGCTGGTGTAATGGGTGAACACTGTAGTGTATTACTGCAGGTGTCACAGGAGAACACTGTAGTGTATTACTGCTGGTGTCACAGGAGAACACTGTAGTGTATTACTGCTGGTGTCACGGGTGAACACTGTAGTGTATTACTGCAGGTGACACAGGAGAACACTGTAGTGTATTACTGCTGGTGTCACAGGTGAACACTGTAGAGTATTATTGCAGGTGTCATCGGTGAACACTGTAGTGTATTACTGTTGGTGTCATGGGTGAACACTGTGGTGTATTACTGTTGGTGTCAAGGGTGAACACTGTAGTATATTACTGCTGGTGTCACAGGAGAACACTGTAGTGTATTACTGCAGGTGTCACAGGAGAACACGGTAGTGTATTACTGCAGGTGTCACAGGAGAACACTGTAGTGTATTACTGCTGGTGTCACAGGTGAACACTGTAGAGTATTACTGCAGGTGTCATCGGTGAACACTGTAGTGTATTACTGCTGGTGTCATGGGTGAACACTGTAGTGTATTACTGCAGGTGTCACAGGTGAACACTGTAGTGTATTACTGCAGGTGTCACAGGTGAACACTGTAGTGTATTACTGATGGTGTCATGGGTGAACACTGTAGTGTATTACTGCAGGTGTCACAGGAGAACACGGTAGTGTATTACTTCAGGTGTCACAGGTGACCGCTGTAGTGTATTACTGCAGGTGTCACAGGTGACCACTGTAGTGTATTACTGCAGGTGTCACAGGTGAACACGGTAGTGTATTACTGCTGGTGTCACAGGTGAACACGGTAGTGTATTACTGCTAGTGTCACAGGAGAACACTGTAGTGTATTACTGCATGTGTCACAGGAGAACACGGTAGTGTATTACTGCAGGTGTCATGGGTGAACACTGTAGTGTATTACTGCAGGTGTCACAGGTGAACACTGTAGTGTATTACTGCAGGTGTCACAGTTGACCACTGTAGTTTATTACTGCAGGTGTCAAAGGAGAACACGGTAGTGTATTATTGCAGGTGTCACAGGTGATCACTGTATATTATTACTGCAGGTGTCACAGGTGACCACTGTAGTGTATTACTGCAGGTGTAACAGGAGAACACGGTAGTGTATTACTGCAGGTGTCACAGGAGAGCACGGTAGTGTATTACTGCTGGTGTCATGAGTGAACACTGTAGTGTATTACTGCAGGTGTCAAAGGTGACCACTTTAGTGTATTACTGCAGGTGTCATAGGTGAACACTGTAGTGTATTACTGCTGGTGTCATGGGTGAACTCTGTAGTGTATTACTGCTGGTGTCATGGGTGAACACTGTAGTGTATTACTGCAGGTGTCACAGGTGAACACTGTAGTATATTACTGCAGGTGTCACAGGTGAACACTGTAGTGTATTACTGCAGGTGTCATGGGTGAACACTGTAGTGTATTACTGCAGGTGTCACAGGAGAACACGGTAGTGTATTACTTCAGGTGTCACAGGTGACCGCTATTGTGTATTACTGCAGGTGTCACAGGTGACCACTGTAGTATATTATTGCAGGTGTCACAGGTGAACACTGTAGTGTATTACTGCTGGTGTCATGGGTGAAAACTGTAGTGTATTACTGCAGGTGTCACAGGAGAACACTGTAGTATATTACTGTAGGTGTCACAGGTGAACACTGTAGTGTATTACTGCTGGTGTCATGGGTGAACACTGTAGTGTATTACAGCTGGTGTCACAGGAGAACACGGTAGTGTATTACTGCAGGTGTCACAGGAGAACACTGTTGTGTATTACTGCTGGTGTCACAGGTGAACACTGTAGAGTATTACTGCAGGTGTCATGGGTGAACACTGTAGTGTATTACTGCTGGTGTCATGGGTGAACAATATAGTGTATTACTGCAGGTGTCACAGGTGAACACTGTAGTGTATTACTTCAGGTGTCACAGGTGAACACTGTAGTGTATTACTGCTGGTGTCATGGGTGAACACTGTAGTGTATTACTGCAGGTGTCACAGGAGAACACTGTTGTGTATTACTGCTGGTGTCACAGGTGAACACTGTAGAGTATTACTGCAGGTTACATGGGTGAACACTGTAGTGTATTACTGCAGGTGTCATGGGTGAACACTGTAGTGTATTACTGCAGGTGTCACAGGAGAACACGGTAGTGTATTACTTCAGGTGTCACAGGTGACCGCTGTAGTGTATTACTGCAGGTGTCACAGGTGACCACTGTAGTGTATTACAGCAGGTGTCACAAGAGAACACGGTAGTGTATTAGTTCAGGTGTCACAGGTGACCGCTGTAGTGTACTACTGCAGGTGTCACAGGTGACTACTGTAGTGTAGTACTGCAGGTGTCACAGGTGAACACGGTAGTGTATTACTGCTGGTGTCACAGGAGAACACTGTAGTGTATTACTGCAGGTGTCACAGGTGAACACGGTAGTGTATTACTGCAGGTGTCATGGGTGAACACTGTAGTATATTACTGCAGGAGTCACAAGTGAACACTGTAGTGTATTACTGCAGGTGTCACAGGTGAACACTGTAGTGTATTACTACAGGTGTCACAAGTGAACACTGTAGTGTATTACTGTAGGTGTCACAGGAGAACACGGTAGTGTATTACTGCTGGTGTCATGAGTGAACACTGTAGTGTATTACTGCAGGTGTCATGAGTGAACACTGTAGTGTATTACTGCAGGTGTAACAGGGGAACACTGTAGTGTATTACTGCAGGTGTCATGGGTGAACACTGTAGTGTATTACTGCAGGTGTAACAGGAGAACACGGTAGTACTCACCTAATTGTACTCACCTAATTGTGCTTGCGGGGGTTGAGCTCTGGCTCTTTGGTCCCGCCTCTCAACCGTCAATCAACTGGTGTACAGATTCCTGAGCCTATTGGGCTCTATCATATCTACATTTGAAACTGTGAATGGAGTCAGCCTCCACCACATCACTTCCTAATGCATTCCATTTGCTAACTACTCTGACACTGAAAAAGTTCTTTCTAACGTCTCTGTGGCTCATTTGGGTACTCAGCTTCCACCTGTGTCCCCTTGTTCGCGTCCCACCAGTGTTGAAAAGTTCGTCCTTGTTTACCCGGTCGATTCCCCTGAGGATTTTGTAGGTTGTGATCATGTCCCCCCTTACTCTTCTGTCTTCCAGTGTCGTGAGGTGCATTTCCCGCAGCCTTTCCTCATAACTCATGCCTCTTAGTTCTGGGACTAGTCTAGTAGCATACCTTTGGACTTTTTCCAGCTTCGTCTTGTGCTTGACAAGGTACGGGCTCCATGCTGGGGCCGCATACTCCAGGATTGGTCTTACATATGTGGTGTACAAGATTCTGAATGATTCCTTACACAGGTTCCTGAACGCCGTTCTGATGTTAGCCAGCCTCGCATATGCCGCAGACGTTATTCTCTTTATGTGGGCTTCAGGAGACAGGTTTGGTGTGATATCAACTCCTAGATCTTTCTCTCTGTCTGTTTCATTAAGTACTTCATCTCCTATTCTGTATCCTGTGCCTGGCCTCCTGTTTCCACTGCCTAGTTTCATTACTTTGCATTTACTCGGGTTGAACTTCAACAGCCATTTGATGGACCATTCACTCAGTCTATCCAGGTCATCTTGTAGCCTCCTACTATCATCCTCTGTTTCAATCCTCCTCATAATTTTTGCATCGTCGGCAAACATTGAGAGGAACGAATCTATACCCTCTGGGAGATCATTTACATGTACCAGAAACAGTATAGGTCCAAGGACTGACCCCTGCGGGACTCCACTTGTGACGTCTCGCCAATCTGAGACCTCACCCCTCACACAGACTCGTTGTCTCCTGTTGCTTAGGTATTCCTCTATCCACCGGAGTACCTTCCCTCTCACTCCAGCCTGCATCTCCAACTTTCGCACTAGCCTCTTGTGTGGCACTGTATCAAAGGCTTTCTGACAATCCAAAAATATGCAGTCTGCCCACCCTTCTCTTTCTTGCCTTATTTTTGTTGCCTGGTCGTAGAATTCAAGTAACCCTGTGAGGCAGGACCTGCCATCCCTGAACCCATGTTGATGCTGTGTTACAAAGTTCCTTCGCTCCAGATGCTCCACTAGTTTTTTTCGCACAATCTTCTCCATCAGCTTGCATGGTATGCAGGTTAGGGACACTGGCCTGTAGTTCAGTGCCTCCTGTCTATCCCCTTTCTTGTATATCGGGACTACGTTAGCTGCTTTCCAAGTATCTGGCAGTTCCCCTGTTGCCAGTGATTTGTTATACACTATGGAGAGTGGTAGGCTCAGTTCTCTTGCTCCTTCCTTTAGAACCCAAGGGGAGATTCCATCTGGGCCTATAGCCTTCGTCACGTCCAACTCTAGTAAACACTTCCTTACTTCCCCACTGGTAATCTCAAACTCTTCCAGTGGTTCCTGGTTAGCTACTCCCTCACTTACCTCTGGAATTTCTCCTTGTTCTAAGGTGAAGACCTCCTGGAATTTCTTATTCAATTCCTCACACACTTCCTTGTCATTTGTAGTGAATCCTTCCGCCCCTATCCTTAATCTCATAACCTGTTCCTTTACTGTTGTTTTTCTCCTAATATGGCTATGGAACAATTTAGGCTGAGTCTTTGCCTTGCTTGCGATGTCATTTTCGTATTGTCTTTCTGCCTCTCTTCTCATCCTGACATATTCATTCCTGGCATTCTGGTATCTTTCTCTGCTCTCCAGTGTCCTGTTATTCCTATAGTTTCTCCATGCCCTTTTACTTTGCTGCTTAGCTAGCCTACATCTTTGATTAAACCATGGGTTTCTCATCTTCATTTCTCTGTTTTCCTTTTGGACTGGGACAAACTTGTTTGCTGCGTCCTTGCACTTCTGCGTGATGTAATCCATCATATCTTGGGCCGTCTTTCCCCTGAGCTCTGTTTCCCATGCTATATCTGTTAGGAATTTTCTTATCCCCTCATAGTTTCCCTTTCGGTATGCTAACCTTTTGGTTTCGGTATCCCTCCTCGAGTTCAATAACCCTTCTTCAATCAAGTACTCAAACACCAGTACACTGTGGTCGCTCATTCCTACTGGGTCCTCAAAACCGATTTCTCTTATGTCGGAGTCGTTCAGAGTGAAGACTAGGTCGAGTCTCGCTGGTTCGTCATTGCCTCTCATCCTTGTGGGTTCTCCGACATGCTGCGTTAAAAAGTTGCTTGTCACCACCTCCAATAGTTTGGCTCTCCACGTATCCTCGCCTCCATGCGGTTCCTTGTTCTCCCAGTCAATCTTTCCGTGATTGAAGTCGCCCATGATGAGCAGGTGGGATCTATTTCTACAGGCAGCAGAGGCTGCCCTCTCAATTATAGTGTTAACTGCCTTGTTGTTGTTTTCATACTCTTGACTGGGTCTCCTGTCATTTGGTGGAGGGTTGTATATTACTGCTACTACTATTCTTGGTCCTCCCATTGTTATGGTGCCTGCTATGTAGTCTCTGAACTCCTCACAGCCCGGGATGGCCATCTCCTTAAAACTCCATTCCCTTCTCATGAGTAGGGCCACTCCGCCTCCTCCTCTACCTTCCCTCTCTTTCCTTATTACTGTATACTCCTGGGGAAACACGGCATTCGTTATGATTCCAGAGAGTTTTGTTTCAGTGAGTCCGATTACATCTGGGTTAACTTCTTGTGCTCTTTCCCTTAGTTCACTTGTCTTGCTTGTGATCCCATCTATGTTCGAGTACATCACCCTGAAACTGACTCTCTTCTGCTTCTTTTCTGGGGGGGACCTTTGGGATCTGGGGTGAGTGGGAGCTGGGGGGACCTGGCACGGGGGGATTGGTGGAGGAGGGAGGGCTTGGGGTGGTGGGGGAGAGGGGGAGGGTACAGGGGGTGGATAAGAGGGGGAGGGTACAGGGGGTGGATAAGAGGGGGAGGGTACAGGGGGTGGATAAGAGGGGGAGGGTACAGGGGGTGGGTAAGAGAGGGAGGGTTGGGGAAGCATGGGGGGAGGGGAGGCTGTGGGGGATAGGGGAGATGGGGGGGCTTGGGGGGAGAGAAAAGGGTGGAGGGCTTGGGGGGCGTGGGGGAAAAGGGAGGGCTGAGGTGGGTGAGGAAGAGGGGAGGGTTTAGGGGAGTGGGGGAGAGGGGAAGACTTAGGTGGGGTGGGGGAGAGTGGGGGGCTTAGGGGGGAGGGGGAGAAGGGAGGGCATGGGGGTGGGAGAGACGGGAAGGCATGTGGGAGAAGGGAGGGCATGGGGGATGGGGGAGAAGGGAGGTCCTGGGGAGAGGGGTGAGGGGGAGAAGGGGGGTGAGTGGGGGGAGGGGGGTGGGTGGGGGGAGGGTGCCCTAGGTGGGTACTTAGTGGGGGGCTGACAGGGGATGGGGCAGGTTGGGTGTCTGTTGGGTAGAATTTGGGGGTGGTGCCCCAATCCCTGTGGCTGTTGCACTGTTTTGAGTAGTGTATTACTGCAGGTGTCACAGGAGAACACGGTTGTGTATTACTGCTGGTGTCATGAGTGAACACTGTAGTGTATTACTGCAGGTGTCATGAGTGAACACTGTAGTGTATTACTGCAGGTGTAACAGGAGAACACGGTAGTGTATTACTGCAGGTGTCATGGGTGAACACTGTAGTGTATTACTGCTGGTGTCATGAGTGAACACTGTAGTGTACTACTGCAGGTGTAACAGGAGAACACGGTAGTGTATTACTGCAGGTGTCACAGGTGAACACTTTAGTGTATTATTGCGGATGTCATAGGTGAACACTGTAGTGTATTAGTGCTGGTGTCATGGGTGAACTCTGTAGTGCATTACTGCTGGTGTCATGGGTGAACACTGTAGTGTATTACTGCAGGTGTCAATGGTGAACACTGTAGTGTATTACTGCTGGTGTCACAGGAGAATACTGTAGTGTATTACTGCTGGTGTCACAGGAGAACACTGTAGTGTATTACTGCTGGTGTCATGGGTGAACACTGTAGTGTATTACTGCAGGTGTCACAGGAGAACACTGTAGTGTATTACTGCTGGTGTCACAGGAGAACACTGTAGTGTATTACTGCTGGTGTCACGGGTGAACACTGTAGTGTATTACTGCAGGTGACACAGGAGAACACTGTAGTGTATTACTGCTGGTGTCACAGGTGAACACTGTAGAGTATTATTGCAGGTGTCATCGGTGAACACTGTAGTGTATTACTGTTGGTGTCATGGGTGAACACTGTGGTGTATTACTGTTGGTGTCAAGGGTGAACACTGTAGTATATTACTGCTGGTGTCACAGGAGAACACTGTAGTGTATTACTGCAGGTGTCACAGGAGAACACGGTAGTGTATTACTGCAGGTGTCACAGGAGAACACTGTAGTGTATTACTGCTGGTGTCACAGGTGAACACTGTAGAGTATTACTGCAGGTGTCATCGGTGAACACTGTAGTGTATTACTGCTGGTGTCATGGGTGAACACTGTAGTGTATTACTGCAGGTGTCACAGGTGAACACTGTAGTGTATTACTGCAGGTGTCACAGGTGAACACTGTAGTGTATTACTGATGGTGTCATGGGTGAACACTGTAGTGTATTACTGCAGGTGTCACAGGAGAACACGGTAGTGTATTACTTCAGGTGTCACAGGTGACCGCTGTAGTGTATTACTGCAGGTGTCACAGGTGACCACTGTAGTGTATTACTGCAGGTGTCACAGGTGAACACGGTAGTGTATTACTGCTGGTGTCACAGGTGAACACGGTAGTGTATTACTGCTAGTGTCACAGGAGAACACTGTAGTGTATTACTGCATGTGTCACAGGAGAACACGGTAGTGTATTACTGCAGGTGTCATGGGTGAACACTGTAGTGTATTACTGCAGGTGTCACAGGTGAACACTGTAGTGTATTACTGCAGGTGTCACAGTTGACCACTGTAGTGTATTACTGCAGGTGTCAAAGGAGAACACGGTAGTGTATTATTGCAGGTGTCACAGGTGATCACTGTATATTATTACTGCAGGTGTCACAGGTGACCACTGTAGTGTATTACTGCAGGTGTAACAGGAGAACACGGTAGTGTATTACTGCAGGTGTCACAGGAGAGCACGGTAGTGTATTACTGCTGGTGTCATGAGTGAACACTGTAGTGTATTACTGCAGGTGTCAAAGGTGACAACTTTAGTGTATTACTGCAGGTGTCATAGGTGAACACTGTAGTGTATTACTGCTGGTGTCATGGGTGAACTCTGTAGTGTATTACTGCTGGTGTCATGGGTGAACACTGTAGTGTATTACTGCAGGTGTCACAGTAGAACACTGTAGTGTATTACTGCAGGTGTCACAGGTGAACACTGTAGTGTATTACTACAGGTGTCAATGGTGAACACTGTAGTGTATTACTGCTGGTGCCACAGGAGAACACTGTAGTGTATTACTGCTGGTGTCACAGGTGTACACTGTAGTGTATTACTGCTGGTGTCATGAGTGAACACTGTAGTGTATTACTACAGGTGTCACAGGTGAACACTGTAGTGTATTACTGCAGGTGTCACAGTTGACCACTGTAGTGTATTACTGCAGGTGTCAAAGTAGAACACGGTAGTGTATTAATGCAGGTGTCACAGGTGATCACTGTATATTATTACTGCAGGTGTCACAGGTGACCACTGTAGTGTATTACTGCAGGTGTAACAGGAGAACACGGTAGTGTATTACTGCAGGTGTCACAGGAGAGCACGGTAGTGTATTACTGCTGGTGTCATGAGTGAACACTGTAGTGTATTACTGCAGGTGTCACAGGTGACCACTTTAGTGTATTACTGCAGGTGTCATAGGTGAACACTGTAGTGTATTACTGCTGGTGTCATGGGTGAACTCTGTAGTGTATTACTGCTGGTGTCATGGGTGAACGCTGTAGTGTATTACTGCAGGTGTCACAGTAGAACACTGTAGTGTATTACTGCAGGTGTCACAGGTGAACACTGTAGTGTATTACTGCAGGTGTCAATGGTGAACACTGTAGTGTATTACTGCTGGTGCCACAGGAGAACACTGTAGTGTATTACTGCTGGTGTCACAGGTGTACACTGTAGTGTATTACTGCTGGTGTCATGAGTGAACACTGTAGTGTATTACTACAAGTGTCACAGGTGAACACTGTAGTGTATTACTGCAGGTGTCACAGTTGACCACTGTAGTGTATTACTGCAGGTGTCAAAGGAGAACACGGTAGTGTATTAATGCAGGTGTCACAGGTGATCACTGTATTGTATTACTGCAGGTGTCACAGGTGACCACTGTAGTGTATTACTGCAGGTGTAACAGGAGGACAGGGTAGTGTATTACTGCAGGTGTCACAGGAGAGCACGGTAGTGTATTACTGCTGGTGTCATGAGTGAACACTGTAGTGTATTACTGCAGGTGTCACAGTTGACCACTGTAGTGTATTACTGCAGGTGTCAAAGGAGAACACGGTAGTGTATTATTGCAGGTGTCACAGGTGATCACTGTATATTATTACTGCAGGTGTCACAGGTGACCACTGTAGTGTATTACTGCAGGTGTAACAGGAGAACACGGTAGTGTATTACTGCAGGTGTCACAGGAGAGCACGGTAGTGTATTACTGCTGGTGTCATGAGTGAACACTGTAGTGTATTACTGCAGGTGTCAAAGGTGACCACTTTAGTGTATTACTGCAGGTGTCATAGGTGAACACTGTAGTGTATTACTGCTGGTGTCATGGGTGAACTCTGTAGTGTATTACTGCTGGTGTCATGGGTGAACACTGTAGTGTATTACTGCAGGTGTCACAGTAGAACACTGTAGTTTATTACTGCAGGTGTCACAGGTGAACACTAGTGTATTACTACAGGTGTCAATGGTGAACACTGTAGTGTATTACTGCTGGTGCCACAGGAGAACACTGTAGTGTATTACTGCTGGTGTCACAGGTGTACACTGTAGTGTATTACTGCTGGTGTCATGAGTGAACACTGTAGTGTATTACTACAGGTGTCACAGGTGAACACTGTAGTGTATTACTGCAGGTGTCACAGTTGACCACTGTAGTGTATTACTGCAGGTGTCAAAGTAGAACACGGTAGTGTATTAATGCAGGTGTCACAGGTGATCACTGTATATTATTACTGCAGGTGTCACAGGTGACCACTGTAGTGTATTACTGCAGGTGTAACAGGAGAACACGGTAGTGTATTACTGCAGGTGTCACAGGAGAGCACGGTAGTGTATTACTGCTGGTGTCATGAGTGAACACTGTAGTGTATTACTGCAGGTGTCACAGGTGACCACTTTAGTGTATTACTGCAGGTGTCATAGGTGAACACTGTAGTGTATTACTGCTGGTGTCATGGGTGAACTCTGTAGTGTATTACTGCTGGTGTCATGGGTGAACACTGTAGTGTATTACTGCAGGTGTCACAGTAGAACACTGTAGTGTATTACTGCAGGTGTCACAGGTGAACACTGTAGTGTATTACTGCAGGTGTCAATGGTGAACACTGTAGTGTATTACTGCTGGTGCCACAGGAGAACACTGTAGTGTATTACTGCTGGTGTCACAGGTGTACACTGTAGTGTATTACTGCTGGTGTCATGAGTGAACACTGTAGTGTATTACTACAAGTGTCACAGGTGAACACTGTAGTGTATTACTGCAGGTGTCACAGTTGACCACTGTAGTGTATTACTGCAGGTGTCAAAGGAGAACACGGTAGTGTATTAATGCAGGTGTCACAGGTGATCACTGTATTGTATTACTGCAGGTGTCACAGGTGACCACTGTAGTGTATTACTGCAGGTGTAACAGGAGGACAGGGTAGTGTATTACTGCAGGTGTCACAGGAGAGCACGGTAGTGTATTACTGCTGGTGTCATGAGTGAACACTGTAGTGTATTACTGCAGGTGTCACAGGAGAGCACGGTAGTGTATTACTGCTGGTGTCATGAGTGAACACTGTAGTGTATTACTGCAGGTGTCACAGGTGACCACTTTAGTGTATTACTGCAGGTGTCATAGGTGAACACTGTAGTGTATTACTGCTGGTGTCATGGGTGAACTCTGTAGTGTATTACTGCTGGTGTCATGGGTGAACACTGTAGTGTATTACTGCAGGTGTCACAGGAGAACACTGTAGAGTATTACTGCAGGTGTCACAGGTGAACACTGTAGTGTATTACTGCAGGTGTCAATGGTGAACACTGTAGTGTATTACTGCTGGTGCCACAGGAGAACACTGTAGTGTATTACTGCTCGTGTCACAGGTGTACACTGTAGTGTGTTAGTGCTGGTGTCATGGGTGAACACTGTAGTGTATTACTGCAGGTGTCACAGGAGAACACTGTAGTGTATTACTGCTGGTGTCACAGGTGAACACTGTAGTGTATTACTGCTGGTGTCATAGGTGAACGCTGTAGTATATTACTGCAGGTGTCACAGGTGAACACTGTAGTGTATTACTGCTGGTGTCATGGGTGAACACTGTAGTGTATTACTGCTGGTGTCATGGGTGAACACTGTAGTGTATTACTGCAGGTGTCACAGGAGAACACTGTAGTGTATTACTGCTGGTGTCATAGGTGAACACGGTAGTGTATTACTGCAGGTGTCATGGGTGAACACTGTAGTGTATTACTGCAGGTGTCACAGGAGAACACGGTAGTGTATTACTTCAGGTGTCACAAGTGACCGCTGTAGTGTATTACTGCAGGTGTCACAGGTGACCACTGTAGTATATTACTGCAGGTGTCACAGGTGATCACTGTAGTATATTACTGCAGGTGTCACAGGTGAACACTGTAGTGTATTACTGCTGGTGTCATGGGTGAAAACTGTAGTGTATTACTGCTGGTGTCACAGGAGAACACGGTAGTGTATTACTGCAGGTGTCACAGGAGAACACTGTTGTGTATTACAGCTGGTGTCTCAGGTGAACACTGTAGAGTATTAGTGCAGGTGTCATGGGTGAACACTGTAGTGTATTACTGCTGGTGTCATGGATGAACACTATAGTGTATTACTGCAGGTTTCACAGGTGAACACTGTAGTGTATTACTGCTGGTGTCATGGGTGAACACTGTAGAGTATTACTGCAGGTGTCATCGGTGAACACTGTAGTGTATTACTGCTGGTGTCATGGGTGAACACTGTAGTGTATTACTGCAGGTGTCACAGGTGAACACTGTAGTGTATTACTGCAGGTGTCACAGGTGAACACTGTAGTGTATTACTGATGGTGTCATGGGTGAACACTGTAGTGTATTACTGCAGGTGTCACAGGAGAACACGGTAGTGTATTACTTCAGGTGTCACAGGTGACCGCTGTAGTGTATTACTGCAGGTGTCACAGGTGACCACTGTAGTGTATTACTGCAGGTGTCACAGGTGAACACGGTAGTGTATTACTGCTGGTGTCACAGGTGAACACTGCAGTGTATTACTGCTAGTGTCACAGGAGAACACTGTAGTGTATTACTGCATGTGTCACAGGAGAACACGGTAGTGTATTACTGCAGGTGTCATGGGTGAACACTGTAGTGTATTACTGCAGGTGTCACAGGTGAACACTGTAGTGTATTACTGCAGGTGTCACAGTTGACCACTGTAGTGTATTACTGCAGGTGTCAAAGGAGAACATGGTAGTGTATTAATGCAGGTGTCACAGATGATCACTGTATTGTATTACTGCAGGTGTCACAGGTGACCACTGTAGTGTTATACTGCAGGTGTAACAGGAGACCACGGTAGTGTATCACTGCAGGTGTCACAGGAGAGCACGGTAGTGTATTACTGCTGGTGTCATGAGTGAACACTGTAGTGTAGTGCAGGTGTCACAGGTGACCACTTTAGTGTATTACTGCAGGTGTCATAGGTGAACACTGTAGTGTATTACTGCTGGTGTCATGGGTGAACTCTGTAGTGTATTACTGCTGGTGTCATGGGTGAACACTGTAGTGTATTACTGCAGGTGTCACAGGAGAACACTGTACTGTATTACTGCAGGTGTCACAGGTGAACACTGTAGTGTATTACTGCAGGTGTCATGGGTGAACACTGTAGTGTATTACTGCAGGTGTCACAGGAGAACACGGTAGTGTATTACTTCAGGTGTCACAGGTGACCACTGTAGTGTATTACTGCAGGTGTCACAGGTGACCACTGTAGTATATTATTGCAGGTGTCACAGGTGAACACTGTAGTGTATTACTGCTGGTGTCATGGGTGAAAACTGTAGTGTATTACTGCAGGTGTCACAGGAGAACACTGTAGTATATTACTGTAGGTGTCACAGGTGAACACTGTAGTGTATTACTGCTGGTGTCATGGGTGAACACTGTAGTGTATTACAGCTGGTGTCACAGGAGAACACGGAAGTGTATTACTGCAGGTGTCACAGGAGAACACTGTTGTGTATTACTGCTGGTGTCACAGGTGAACACTGTAGAGTATTACTGCAGGTGTCATGGGTGAACACTGTAGTGTATTACTGCTGGTGTCAAGGGTGAACAATATAGTGTATTACTGCAGGTGTCACAGGTGAACACTGTAGTGTATTACTTCAGGTGTCACAGGTGAACACTGTAGTGTATTACGGCTGGTGTCATGGGTGAACACTGTAGTGTATTACTGCAGGTGTCACAGGAGAACACGGTAGTGTATTACTGCAGGTGTCACAGGAGAACACTGTTGTGTATTACTGCTGGTGTCACAGGTGAACACTGTAGAGTATTACTGCAGGTTACATGGGTGAACACTGTAGTGTATTACTGCAGGTGTCATGGGTGAACACTGTAGTGTATTACTGCAGGTGTCACAGGAGAACACGGTAGTGTATTACTTCAGGTGTCACAGGTGACCGCTGTAGTGTATTACTGCAGGTGTCACAAGTGACCACTGTAGTGTATTACAGCAGGTGTCACAAGAGAACACGGTATTGTATTAGTTCAGGTGTCACAGGTGACCGCTGTAGTGTACTACTGCAGGTGTCACAGGTGACTACTGTAGTGTAGTACTGCAGGTGTCACAGGTGAACACTTTAGTGTATTACTGCGGATGTCATAGGTGAACACTGTAGTGTATTAGTGCTGGTGTCATGGGTGAACTCTGTAGTGCATTACTGCTGGTGTCATGGGTGAACACTGTAGTGTATTACTGCAGGTGTCAATGGTGAACACTGTAGTGTATTACTGCTGGTGTCACAGGAGAACACTGTAGTGTATTACTGCTGGTGTCACAGGAGAACACTGTAGTGTATTACTGCTGGTGTCACAGGAGAACACTGTAGTGTATTACTGCAGGTGTCATGAGTGAACACTGTAGTGTATTACTGCAGGTGTAACAGGGGAACACTGTAGTGTATTACTGCAGGTGTCATGGGTGAACACTGTAGTGTATTACTGCAGGTGTAACAGGAGAACACGGTAGTGTATTACTGCAGGTGTCACAGGAGAACACGGTAGTGTATTACTGCTGGTGTCATGAGTGAACACTGTAGTGTATTACTGCAGGTGTCATGAGTGAACACTGTAGTGTATTACTGCAGGTGTAACAGGAGAACACGGTAGTGTATTACTGCAGGTGTCATGGGTGAACACTGTAGTGTATTACTGCTGGTGTCATGAGTGAACACTGTAGTGTACTACTGCAGGTGTAACAGGAGAACACGGTAGTGTATTACTGCAGGTGTCACAGGTGAACACTTTAGTGTATTACTGCGGATGTCATAGGTGAACACTGTAGTGTATTAGTGCTGGTGTCATGGGTGAACTCTGTAGTGCATTACTGCTGGTGTCATGGGTGAACACTGTAGTGTATTACTGCAGGTGTCAATGGTGAACACTGTAGTGTATTACTGCTGGTGTCACAGGAGAACACTGTAGTGTATTACTGCTGGTGTCACAGGAGAACACTGTAGTGTATTACTGCTGGTGTCATGGGTGAACACTGTAGTGTATTACTGCAGGTGTCACAGGAGAACACTGTAGTGTATTACTGCTGGTGTCACAGGAGAACACTGTAGTGTATTACTGCTGGTGTCATGGGTGAACACTGTAGTGTATTACTGCAGGTGTCACAGGTGAACACTGTAGTATATTACTGCAGGTGTCACAGGTGAACACTGTAGTGTATTACTGCTGGTGTCATGGGTGAACACTGTAGTGTATTACTGCAGGTGACACAGGAGAACACTGTAGTGTATTACTGCTGGTGTCACAGGTGAACACTGTAGATTATTACTGCAGGTGTCATCGGTGAACACTGTAGATTATTACTGCAGGTGTCATCGGTGAACACTGTAGTGTATTACTGCTGGTGTCATGGGTGAACACTGTAGTGTATTACTGCAGGTGTCACAGGAGAACACGGTAGTGTATTACTTCAGGTGTCACAGGTGACCGCTGTAGTGTATTACTGCAGGTGTCACAGGTGACCACTGTAGTGTATTACTGCAGGTGTCACAGGTGAACACGGTAGTGTATTACTGCTGGTGTTACAGGTGAACACGATAGTGTATTACTGCTAGTGTCACAGGAGAACACTGTAGTGTATTACTGCATGTGTCACAGGAGAACACGGTAGTGTATTACTGCAGGTGTCATGGGTGAACACTGTAGTGTATTACTGCAGGTGTCACAGGTGAACACTGTAGTGTATTACTGCAGGTGTCACAGTTGACCACTGTAGTGTATTACTGCAGGTGTCAAAGGAGAACACGGTAGTGTATTAATGCAGGTGTCACAGGTGATCACTGTATATTATTACTGCAGGTGTCACAGGTGACCACTGTAGTGTATTACTGCAGGTGTAACAGGAGAACACGGTAGTGTATTACTGCAGGTGCCACAGGAGAGCACGGTAGTGTATTACTGCTGGTGTCATGAGTGAACACTGTAGTGTATTACTGCAGGTGTCACAGGTGACCACTTTAGTGTATTACTGCAGGTGTCATAGGTGAACACTGTAGTGTACTACTGCTGGTGTCATGGGTGAACTCTGTAGTGTATTACTGCTGGTGTCATGGGTGAACACTGTAGTGTATTACTGCAGGTGTCACAGGAGAACACTAGTGTATTACTGCAGATGTCACAGGTGAACACTGTAGTGTATTACTGCAGGTGTCAATGGTGAACACTGTAGTGTATTACTGCTGGTGCCACAGGAGAACACTGTAGTGTATTACTGCTGGTGTCACAGGTGTACACTGTAGTGTATTACTGCTGGTGTCATGAGTGAACACTGTAGTGTATTACTACAGGTGTCACAGGTGAACACTGTAGTGTATTACTGCAGGTGTCACAGTTGACCACTGTAGTGTATTACTGCAGGTGTCAAAGGAGAACACGGTAGTGTATTAATGCAGGTGTCACAGGTGATCACTGTATTGTATTACTGCAGGTGTCACAGGTGACCACTGTAGTGTATTACTGCAGGTGTAACAGGAGGACACGGTAGTGTATTACTGCAGGTGTCACAGGAGAGCACGGTAGTGTATTACTGCTGGTGTCATGAGTGAACACTGTAGTGTATTACTGCAGGTGTCACAGGAGAGCACAGTAGTGTATTACTGCTGGTGCCATGAGTGAACACTGTAGTGTATTACTGCAGGTGTCACAGGTGACCACTTTAGTGTATTACTGCAGGTGTCATAGGTGAACACTGTAGTGTATTACTGCTGGTGTCATGGGTGAACTCTGTAGTGTATTACTGCTGGTGTCATGGGTGAACACTGTAGTGTATTACTGCAGGTGTCACAGGAGAACACTGTAGAGTATTACTGCAGGTGTCACAGGTGAACACTGTAGTGTATTACTGCAGGTGTCAATGGTGAACACTGTTGTGTATTACTGCTGGTGCCACAGGAGAACACTGTAGTGTATTACTGCTGGTGTCACAGGTGTACACTGTAGTGTATTAGTGCTGGTGTCATGGGTGAACACTGTAGTGTATTATTGCAGGTGTCACAGGAGAACACTGTAGTGTATTACTGCTGGTGTCACAGGTGAACACTGTAGTGTATTACTGCTGGTGTCATAGGTGAACGCTGTAGTATATTACTGCAGGTGTCACAGGTGAACACTGTAGTGTATTACTGCTGGTGTCATGGGTGAACACTGTAGTGTATTACTGCTGGTGTCATGGGTGAACACTGTAGTGTATTACTGCAGGTGTCACAGGAGAACACTGTTGTGTATTACTGCTGGTGTCATAGGTGAACACGGTAGTGTATTACTGCAGGTGTCATGGGTGAACACTGTAGTGTATTACTGCAGGTGTCACGAGAGAACACGGTAGTGTATTACTTCAGGTGTCACAAGTGACCGCTGTAGTGTATTACTGCAGGTGTCACAGGTGACCACTGTAGCATATTACTGCAGGTGTCACAGGTGATCACTCTAGTATATTACTGCAGGTGTCACAGGTGAACACTGTAGTGTATTACTGCTGGTGTCATGGTTGAAAACTGTAGTGTATTACTGCTGGTGTCACAGGAGAACACGGTAGTGTATTACTGCAGGTGTCACAGGAGAACACTGTTGTGTATTACAGCTGGTGTCTCAGGTGAACACTGTAGAGTATTAGTGCAGGTGTCATGGGTGAACACTGTAGTGTATTACTGCTGGTGTCATGGATGAACACTATAGAGTATTACTGCAGGTTTCACAGGTGAACACTGTAGTGTATTACTGCTGGTGTCATGGGTGAACACTGTAGTGTATTACTGCAGGTGTCACAGGAGAACACGGTAGTGTATTACTGCAGGTGTCACAGGAGAACACTGTTGTGTATTACTGCTGGTGTCACAGGTGAACACTGTAGAGTATTACTGCAGGTGTCATGGGTGAACACTGTAGTGTATTACTGCAGGTGTCATGGATGAACACTGTAGTGTATTACTGCAGGTGTAACAGGAGAACACGGTAGTGTATTACTTCAGGTGTCACAGGTGACCGCTGTAGTGTATTACTGCAGGTGTCACAGGTGACCACTGTAGTGTATTACTGCAGGTGTCACAGGAGAACACGGTAGTGTACTACTGCAGGTGTCACAGGTGACTACTGTAGTGTATTACTGCAGGTGTCACAGGTGAACACGGTAGTGTATTACTGCTGGTGTCACAGGAGAACACTGTAGTGTATTACTGCAGGTGTCACAGGAGAACACTGTAGTGTATTACTGCAGGTGTCACAGGAGAACACGGTAGTGTATTACTGCAGGTGTCATAGGTGAGCACGGTAGTGTATTACTGCAGGTGTCATAGGTGAACACAGTAGTGTATTACTGCTGGTGTCACAGGAGAACACTGTAGTGTATTACTGCAGGTGTCACAGGAGAACACGGTAGTGTATTACTACTGGTGTCATAGGTGAACACTGTAGTGTATTACTGCAGGTGTCACAGGTGAACACGGTAGTGTATTACTTCAGGTGTCATGGGTGAACACTGTAGTATATTACTACAGGTGTCACAAGTGAACACTGTAGTGTATTACTGCAAGTGTCACAGGTGAACACTGTAGTGTATTACTACAGGTGTCACAAGTGAACACTGTAGTGTATTACTGCAGGTGTCACAGGAGAACACGGTAGTGTATTAATGCAGGTGTCACAGGTGATCACTGTATTGTATTACTGCAGATGTCACAGGTGACCACTGAAGTGTATTAATGCAGTTGTAACAGGAGAACACGGTAGTGTATTACTGCAGGTGTCACAGGAGAACACTAGTGTATTACTGCAGATGTCACAGGTGAACACTGTAGTGTATTACTGAAGGTGTCAATGGTGAACACTGTAGTGTATTACTGCTGGTGCCACAGGAGAACACTGTAGTGTATTACTGCTGGTGTCACAGGTGTACACTGTAGTGTATTACTGCTGGTGTCATGAGTGAACACTGTAGTGTATTACTACAGGTGTCACAGGTGAACACTGTAGTGTATTACTGCAGGTGTCACAGTTGACCACTGTAGTGTATTACTGCAGGTGTCAAAGGAGAACACGGTAGTGTATTAATGCAGGTGTCACAGGTGATCACTGTATTGTATTACTGCAGGTGTCACAGGTGACCACTGTAGTGTATTACTGCAGGTGTAACAGGAGGACACGGTAGTGTATTACTGCAGGTGTCACAGGAGAGCACGGTAGTGTATTACTGCTGGTGTCATGAGTGAACACTGTAGTGTATTACTGCAGGTGTCACAGGAGAGCACAGTAGTGTATTACTGCTGGTGCCATGAGTGAACACTGTAGTGTATTACTGCAGGTGTCACAGGTGACCACTTTAGTGTATTACTGCAGGTGTCATAGGTGAACACTGTAGTGTATTACTGCTGGTGTCATGGGTGAACTCTGTAGTGTATTACTGCTGGTGTCATGGGTGAACACTGTAGTGTATTACTGCAGGTGTCACAGGAGAACACTGTAGAGTATTACTGCAGGTGTCACAGGTGAACACTGTAGTGTATTACTGCAGGTGTCAATGGTGAACACTGTTGTGTATTACTGCTGGTGCCACAGGAGAACACTGTAGTGTATTACTGCTGGTGTCACAGGTGTACACTGTAGTGTATTAGTGCTGGTGTCATGGGTGAACACTGTAGTGTATTACTGCAGGTGTCACAGGAGAACACTGTAGTGTATTACTGCTGGTGTCACAGGTGAACACTGTAGTGTATTACTGCTGGTGTCATAGGTGAACGCTTTAGTATATTACTGCAGGTGTCACAGGTGAACACTGTAGTGTATTACTGCTGGTGTCATGGGTGAACACTGTAGTGTATTACTGCTGGTGTCATGGGTGAACACTGTAGTGTATTACTGCAGGTGTCACAGGTGAACACTGTAGTGTATTACTGCTGGTGTCATGGTTGAAAACTGTAGTGTATTACTGCTGGTGTCACAGGAGAACACGGTAGTGTATTACTGCAGGTGTCACAGGAGAACACTGTTGTGTATTACAGCTGGTGTCTCAGGTGAACACTGTAGAGTATTAGTGCAGGTGTCTC
>NC_091180.1:3259387-3302235 GCF_040958095.1 Procambarus clarkii | reverse complement strand
AGCCTCTGCTGGTGGCCGTCAGCCGCTGTTGGTGACCGTCAGCCTCTGCTGGTGGCCGTCAGCTGCTGTTGGTGGCCGTCAGCCGCTGTTGGTGGCCGTCAGCCTCTGCTGGTGGCCGTCAGCCGCTGCTGGTGGCCGTCAGCCGCTGTTGGTGACCGTCAGCCTCTGCTGGTGACCGTCAGCCTCTGCTGGTAGCCGTCAGCCGCTGTTGGTGACCGTCAGCCTCTGCTGGTGGCCGTCAGCCGCTGTTGGTGACCGTCAGCCGCTGTTGGTGGCCGTCAGCCGCTGTCGGTGGCCGTCAGCCTCTGTTGGTGACCGTCAGACGCTGTTGGTGACCGTCAGCCTCTGCTGGTGACCCTCAGCCTCTGCTGGTGGCCGTCAGCCGCTGTTGGTGACCGTCAGCCTCTGCTGGTGGCCGTCAGTCGCTGTGGGTGGCCGTCAGCCGCTGTTGGTGGCCGTCAGCCTGTGCTGGTGGCCGTCAGCCTGTGCTGGTGGCCGTCAGCCTCTGCTGGTGGCCGTCAGCCTCTGCTGGTGGCCGTCAGCCGCTGTTGGTGACCGTCAGCCTCTGCCGGTGACCGTCAGCCTCTGCTGGTGGCCGTCAGCCGCTGTTGGTGACCGTCAGCCTCTGCTGGTGGTCGTCAGCCTCTGCTGGTGGCCGTCAGCCTCTGCTGGTGGCCGTCAGCCGCTGTTGGTGGCCGTCAGCCTCTGCTGGTGGCCGTCAGCCGCTGTTGGTGACAGTCAGCCGCTGTTGGTGGCCGTAAGCCGCTGTTGGTGACCGTCAGCCGCTGTTGGTGGCCGTCAGCCTCTGCTGGTGGCCGTCAGCCTCTGCTGGTGGCCGTCAGCCTCTGCTGGTGGCAGTCAGCCTCTGCTGGTGGCCGTCAGCCGCTGTTGGTCGCCGTCAGCCTCTGCTGGTGGCCGTCAGCCGCTGTTGTTGACCGTCAGCCGCTGTTGGTGGCCGTCAGCCGCTGTTGGTGGCCGTAAGCCGCTGTTGGTGGCCGTCAGCTGCTGTTGGTGGCCGTCAGCTTCTGTTGGTGGCCGTCAGCCGCTGTTGGTGGCCGTCAGCCTCTGCTGGTGGCCGTCAGCCTCTGCTGGTGGCCGTCAGCCTCTGCTGGTGGCCGTCAGCCGCTGTTGGTGACCGTCAGCCTCTGCTGGTGACCATCAGCCTCTGCTGGTGGCCGTCAGCCGCTGTTGGTGACCGTCAGCCTCTGCTGGTGGCCGTCAGCCGCTGTTGGTGGCCGTCAGCCTCTGCTGGTGGCCGTCAGCCTCTGCTGGTGGCCGTCAGCCGCTGTTGGTGACCGTCAGCCTCTGCTGGTGGCCGTCAGCTGCTGTTGGTGGCCGTCAGCCGCTGTTGGTGGCCGTCAGCCTCTGCTGGTGGCCGTCAGCCGCTGTTGGTGACCGTCAGACGCTGTTGGTGACCGTCAGCCTCTGCTGGTGACCGTCAGCCTCTGCTGGTGGCCGTCAGCCGCTGTTGGTGACCGTCAGCCTCTGCTGGTGGCCGTCAGCCGCTGTTGGTGACCGTCAGCCGCTGTTGGTGGCCGTCAGCCGCTGTCGGTGGCCGTCAGCCTCTGTTGGTGACCGTCAGACGCTGTTGGTGACCGTCAGCCTCTGCTGGTGACCCTCAGCCTCTGCTGGTGGCCGTCAGCCGCTGTTGGTGACCGTCAGCCTCTGCTGGTGGCCGTCAGTCGCTGTGGGTGGCCGTCAGCCGCTGTTGGTGGCCGTCAGCCTGTGCTGGTGGCCGTCAGCCTCTGCTGGTGGCCGTCAGCCTCTGCTGGTGGCCGTCAGCCTCTGCTGGTGGCCGTCAGCCGCTGTTGGTGGCAGTCAGCCTCTGCTGGTGGCCGTCAGCCGCTGTTGGTGACCGTCAGCCGCTGTTGGTGGCCGTCAGCCGCTGTTGGTGACCGTCAGCCGCTGTTGGTGGCCGTCAGTCTCTGCTGGTGGCCGTCAGCCTCTGCTGGTGGCCGTCAGCCTCTGCTGGTGGCCGTCAGCCGCTGTTGGTGACCGTCAGCCGCTGTTGGTGGCCGTCAGCCGCTGTTGGTGGCCGTCAGCCGCTGTTGGTGGCCATCAGCCTCTGTTGGTGGCCGTCAGCCGCTGTTGGTGGCCGTCAGCCTCTGCTGGTGGCCGTCAGCCTCTGTTGGTGGCCGTCAGCCTCTGCTGGTGGCCGTCAGCCGCTGTTGGTGACCGTCAGCCTCTGCCGGTGACCGTCAGCCTCTGCTGGTGGCCGTCAGCCGCTGTTGGTGACCGTCAGCCTCTGCTGGTGGTCGTCAGCCTCTGCTGGTGGCCGTCAGCCTCTGCTGGTGGCCGTCAGCCTCTGCTGGTGGCCGTCAGCCGCTGTTGGTGGCCGTCAGCCTCTGATGGTGGCCGTCAGCCGCTGTTGGTGACCGTCGGCCGCTGTTGGTGGCCGTAAGCCGCTGTTGGTGACCGTCAGCCGCTGTTGGTGGCCGTCAGCCTCTGCTGGTGGCCGTCAGCCTCTGCTGGTGGCCGTCAGCCTCTGCTGGTGGCCGTCAGCCTCTGCTGGTGGCCGTCAGCCGCTGTTGGTCGCCGTCAGCCTCTGCTGGTGGCCGTCAGCCGCTGTTGTTGACCGTCAGCCGCTGTTGGTGGCCGTCAGCCGCTGTTGGTGGCCGTAAGCCGCTGTTGAAGGCCGTCAGCTGCTGTTGGTGGCCGTCAGCTTCTGTTGGTGGCCGTCAGCCGGTGTTGGTGGCCGTCAGCCTCTGCTGGTGGCCGTCAGCCTCTGCTGGTGGCCGTCAGCCTCTGCTGGTGGCCGTCAGCCGCTGTTGGTGACCGTCAGCCTCTGCTGGTGACCATCAGCCTCTGCTGGTGGCCGTCAGCCGCTGTTGGTGACCGTCAGCCTCTGCTGGTGGCCGTCAGCCGCTGTTGGTGGCCGTCAGCCTCTGCTGGTGGCCGTCAGCCTCTGCTGGTGGCCGTCAGCCGCTGTTGGTGACCGTCAGCCTCTGCTGGTGGCCGTCAGACGCTGTTGGTGGCCGTCAGCCGCTGTTGGTGGCCGTCAGCCGCTGTTGGTGACCGTCAGCCTCAGCTGGTGACCCTCAGCCTCTGCTGGTGGCCGTCAGCCGCTGTTGGCGACCGTCAGCCGCTGTTGGTGACCGTCAGACGCTGTTGGTGACCGTCAGCCGCTGTTGGTGACCGTCAGCACCTGTTGGTGACCGTCAGCCCCTGTTGCTGACCGGCAGCCGCTGTTGGTGACCGTCAGACGCTGTTGGTGACCGTCAGACGCTGTTGGTGACCGTCAGCCGCTGTTGGCGACCGTCAGCCGCTGTTGGTGACCGTCAGACGCTGTTGGTGACCGTCAGCCGCTGTTGGTGACCGTCAGCCACTGTTGGCGACCGTCAGCCGCTGTTGGTGACCGTCAGCCTCTGTTGGTGACCGGCAGCCGCTGTTGGTGACCGTCAGCCTCTGTTGGCGACCGGAAGCCGCTGTTGGTGGCCGTCAGCCTCTGCTGGTGGCCGTCAGCCTCTGCTGGTGGCCGTCAGCCTCTGCTGGTGGCCGTCAGCCGCTGTTGGTGACCGTCAGCCTCTGCTGGTGACCATCAGCCTCTGCTGGTGGCCGTCAGCCGCTGTTGGTGACCGTCAGCCTCTGCTGGTGGCCGTCAGCCGCTGTTGGTGATCGTCAGCCTCTGCTGGTGGCCGTCAGCCTCTGCTGGTGGCCGTCAGCCGCTGTTGGTGACCGTCAGCCTCTGCTGGTGGCCGTCAGCCGCTGTTGGTGGCCGTCAGCCGCTGTTGGTGGCCGTCAGCCGCTGTTGGTGGCCGTCAGCCTCTGTTGGTGACCGTCAGACGCTGTTGGTGACCGTCAGCCTCTGCTGGTGACCCTCAGCCTCTGCTGGTGGCCGTCACCCGCTGTTGGTGACCGTCAGCCTCTGCTGGTGGCCGTCAGTCGCTGTTGGTGGCCGTCAGCCGCTGTTGGTGGCCGTTAGCCTGTGCTGGTGGCCGTCAGCCTCTGCTGGTGGCCGTCAGCCTGTGCTGGTGGCCGTCAGCCTCTGCTGGTGGCCGTCAGCCAATGTTGGTGGCAGTCAGCCTCTGCTGGTGGCCGTCAGCCGCTGTTGGTGACCGTCAGCCGCTGTTGGTGGCCGTCAGCCGCTGTTGGTGACCGTCAGCCGCTGTTGGTGGCCGTCAGCCTCTGCTGGTGGCCGTCAGCCTCTGCTGGTGGCCGTCAGCCTCTGCTGGTGGCCGTCAGCCGCTGTTGGTGACCGTCAGCCGCTGTTGGTGGCCGTCAGCCGCTGTTGGTGGCCATCAGCCGCTGTTGGTGGCCGTCAGCCTCTGTTGGTGGCCGTCAGCCGCTGTTGGTGGCCGTCAGCCTCTGCTGGTGGCCGTCAGCCTCTGCTGGTGGCCGTCAGCCTCTGCTGGTGGCCGTCAGCCGCTGTTGGTGACCGTCAGCCTCTGCCGGTGACCGTCAGCCTCTCCTGGTGGCCGTCAGCCGCTGTTGGTGACCGGCAGCCTCTGCTGGTGGTCGTCAGCCTCTGCTGGTGGCCGTCAGCCTCTGCTGGTGGCCGTCAGCAGCTGTTGGTGGCCGTCAGCCTCTGCTGGTGGCCATCAGCCGCTGTTGGTGACCGTCAGCCGCTGTTAGTGGCCGTCAGCCGCTGTTGGTGGCCGTCAGCCGCTGTTGGTGGCCGTCAGCCGCTGTTGGTGGCCGTCAGCTTCTGTTGGTGGCCGTCAGCCGCTGTTGGTGGCCGTCAGCCTCTGCTGGTGGCCGTCAGCCTCTGCTGGTGGCCGTCAGCCTCTGCTGGTGGCCGTCAGCCGCTGTTGGTGACCGTCAGCCTCTGCTGGTGACCATCAGCCTCTGCTGGTGGCCGTCAGCCGCTGTTGGTGACCGTCAGCCTCTGCTGGTGGCCGTCAGCCGCTGTTGGTGACCATCAGCCGCTGTTGGTGACCGTCAGCCTCTGCTGGTGGCCGTCAGCCGCTGTTGGTGGCCGTCAGCCGCTGTTGGTGGACGTCAGCCTCTGCTGGTGGCCGTCAGCCTCTGCTGGTGGCCGTCAGCCTCTGCTGGTGGCCGTCAGCCGCTGTTGGTGATCGTCAGCCTCTGCTGGTGGCCGTCAGCCTCTGCTGGTGGCTGTCAGCCGCTGTTGGTGGCCGTCAGCCTCTGCTGGTGGCCGTCAGCCTCTGCTGGTGGCCGTCAGCCTCTGCTGGTGGCCGTCAGCCGCTGTTGGTGACCGTCAGCCGCTGTTGGTGGCCGTCAGCCGCTGTTGGTGGCCGTCAGCCGCTGTTGGTGGCCGTCAGCCGCTGTTGGTAGCCGTCAGCAGCTGTTGGTGGCCGTCAGCCTCTGCTGGTGGCCGTCAGCCGCTGTTGGTTGCCGTCAGCCGCTGTTGGTGGCCGTCAGCCGCTGTTGGTGGCCGTCAGCCGCTGTTGGTGGCTTTCAGCTTCTGCTGGTGGCCGTCAGCCTCTGCTGGTGGCCGTCAGCCGCTGTTGGTGGCCGTCAGCCGCTGTTGGTGGCCGTCAGCCTCTGCTGGTGGCCGTCAGCCGCTGTTGGTGACCGTCAGCCTCTGTTGGTGACCGTCAGACGCTGTTGGTGACCGTCGGACGCTGTTGGTGACCGTCAGACGCTGTTGGTGACCGTCAGCCTCTGATGGTGACCGTCAGACGCTGTTGGTGACCGTCAGCCTCTGTTGGTGACCGTCAGACGCTGTTGGTGACCGTCGGACGCTGTTGGTGACCGTCAGACGCTGTTGGTGACCGTCAGCCGCTGTTGGTGGCCGTCAGCCGCTGTTGGTGACCGTCAGACGCTGTTGGTGACCGTCAGACGCTGTTGGTGACCGTCAGACGCTGTTGGTGACCGTCAGCCGCTGTTGGTGACCGTCAGTCTCTGTTGGTGACCGTCTGCCTCTGTTGGTGACCGTCAGCCTCTGTTGGTGACCGTCAGACGCTGTTGGTAACCGTCAGACGCTGTTGGTGACCGTCAGACGCTGTTGGTGACCGTCAGCCGCTGTTGGTGGCCGTCAGCCGCTGTTGGTGACCGTCAGCCGCTGTTGGTGGCCGTCAGCCGCTGTTGGTGGCCGTCAGCCGCTGTTGGTGGCCGTCAGCCTCTGTTGGTGGCCGTCAGCCGCTGTTGGTGGTCGTCAGCCTCTGCTGGTGGCCGTCAGCCTCTGCTGGTGGCCGTCAGCCTCTGCTGGTGGCCGTCAGCCGCTGTTGGTGACCGTCAGCCTCTGCCGGTGACCGTCAGCCTCTGCTGGTGGCCGTCAGCCGCTGTTGGTGACCGTCAGCCTCTGCTGGTGGTCGTCAGCCTCTGCTGGTGGCCGTCAGCCTCTGCTGGTGGCCGTCAGCCTCTGCTGGTGGCCGTCAGCCGCTGTTGGTGGCCGTCAGCCTCTGCTGGTGGCCGTCAGTCGCTGTTGGTGACCGTCAGCCGCTGTTGGTGGCCGTAAGCCGCTGTTGGTGACCGTCAGCCGCTGTTGGTGGCCGTCAGCCTCTGCTGGTGGCCGTCAGCCTCTGCTGGTGGCCGTCAGCCTCTGCTGGTGGCCGTCAGCCTCTGCTGGTGGCCGTCAGCCGCTGTTGGTCGCCGTCAGCCTCTGCTGGTGGCCGTCAGCCGCTGTTGTTGACCGTCAGCCGCTGTTGGTGGCCGTCAGCCGCTGTTGGTGGCCGTAAGCCGCTGTTGGTGGCCGTCAGCTGCTGTTGGTATCCGTCAGCTTCTGTTGGTGGCCGTCAGCCGCTGTTGGTGGCCGTCAGCCTCTGCTGGTGGCCGTCAGCCTCTGCTGGTGGCCGTCAGCCTCTGCTGGTGGCCGTCAGCCGCTGTTGGTGACCGTCAGCCTCTGCTGGTGACCATCAGCCTCTGCTGGTGGCCGTCAGCCGCTGTTGGTGACCGTCAGCCTCTGCTGGTGGCCGTCAGCCGCTGTTGGTGGCCATCAGCCTCTGCTGGTGGCCGTCAGCCTCTGCTGGAGGCCGTCAGCCGCTGTTGGTGACCGTCAGCCTCTGCTGGTGGCCGTCAGCCGCTGTTGGTGGCCGTCAGCCGTTGTTGGTGGCCGTCAGCCGCTGTTGGTGGCCGTCAGCCTCTGTTGGTGACCGTCAGACTCCGTTGGTGACCGTCAGCCTCTGCTGGTGACCCTCAGCCTCTGCTGGTGGCCGTCAGCCGCTGTTGGTGACAGTCAGCCTCTGCTGGTGGCCGTCAGTCGCTGTTGATGGCCGTCAGCCGCTGTTGGTGGCCGTCAGCCTGTGCTGGTAAGCGTCAGCCTCTGCTGGTGGCCGTCAGCCTCTGCTGGTGGCCGTCAGCCTCTGCTGGTGGCCGTCAGCCGCTGTTGGTGGCAGTCCGCCTCTGCTGGTGGCAGTCAGCCTCTGCTGGTGGCCGTCAGCCGCTGTTGGTGACCGTCAGCCGCTGTTGGTGGCCGTCAGCCGCTGTTGGTGACCGTCAGCCGCTGTTGGTGGCCGTCAGCCTCTGCTGGTGGCCGTCAGCCTCTGCTGGTGGCCGTCAGCCTCTGCTGGTGGCCGTCAGCCTCTGCTAGTGGCCGTCAGCCGCTGTTGGTCGCCGTCAGCCTCTGCTGGTGGCCGTCAGCCGCTGTTGTTGACCGTCAGCCGCTGTTGGTGGCCGTCAGCCGCTGTTGGTGGCCGTCAGCCGCTGTTGGTGGCCGTCAGCCTCTGCTGGTGGCCGTCAGCCTCTGCTGGTGGCCGTCAGCCTCTGCTGGTGGCCGTCAGCCGCTGTTGGTGACCGTCAGCCTCTGCTGGTGACCATCAGCCTCTGCTGGTGGCCGTCAGCCGCTGTTGGTGACCGTCAGCCTCTGCTGGTGGCCGTCAGCCGCTGTTGGTGGTCGTCAGCCTCTGCTGGTGGCCGTCAGCCTCTGCTGGTGGCCGTCAGCCGCTGTTGGTGACCGTCAGCCTCTGCTGGTGGCCGTCAGCCGCTGTTGGTGGCCGTCAGCCGCTGTTGGTGGCCGTCAGCCGCTGTTGGTGGCCGTCAGCCTCTGTTGGTGACCGTCAGACGCTGTTGGTGACCGTCAGCCTCTGCTGGTGACCCTCAGCCTCTGCTGGTGGCCGTCAGCCGCTGTTGGTGACCGTCAGCCTCTGCTGGTGGCCGTCAGTCGCTGTTGGTGGCCGTCAGCCGCTGTTGGTGGCCGTTAGCCTGTGCTGGTGGCCGTCAGCCTCTGCTGGTGGCCGTCAGCCTGTGCTGGTGGCCGTCAGCCTCTGCTGGTGGCCGTCAGTCAATGTTGGTGGCAGTCAGCCTCTGCTGGTGGCCGTCAGCCGCTGTTGGTGACCGTCAGCCGCTGTTGGTGGCCGTCAGCCGCTGTTGGTGACCGTCAGCCGCTGTTGGTGGCCGTCAGCCTCTGCTGGTGGCCGTCAGCCTCTGCTGGTGGCCGTCAGCCTCTGCTGGTGGCCGTCAGCCGCTGTTGGTGACCGTCAGCCGCTGTTGGTGGCCGTCAGCCGCTGTTGGTGGCCGTCAGCCGCTGTTGGTGGCCGTCAGCCTCTGTTGGTGGCCGTCAGCCACTGTTGGTGGCCGTCAGCCTCTGCTGGTGGCCGTCAGCCTCTGCTGGTGGCCGTCAGCCTCTGCTGGTGGCCGTCAGCCGCTGTTGGTGACCGTCAGCCTCTGCCGGTGACCGTCAGCCTCTGCCGGTGACCGTCAGCCTCTGCTGGTGGCCGTCAGCCGCTGTTGGTGACCGTCAGCCTCTGCTGGTGGTCGTCAGCCTCTGCTGGTGGCCGTCAGCCTCTGCTGGTGGCCGTCAGCCGCTGTTGGTGGCCGTCAGCCTCTGCTGGTGGCCGTCAGCCGCTGTTGGTGACCGTCAGCCGCTGTTGGTGGCCGTCAGCCGCTGTTGGTGGCCGTCAGCCGCTGTTGGTGGCCGTCAGCCGCTGTTGGTGGCCGTCAGCTTCTGTTGGTGGCCGTCAGCCGCTGTTGGTGGCCGTCAGCCTCTGCTGGTGGCCGTCAGCCTCTGCTGGTGGCCGTCAGCCTCTGCTGGTGGCCGTCAGCCGCTGTTGGTGACCGTCAGCCTCTGCTGGTGACCATCAGCCTCTGCTGGTGGCTGTCAGCCGCTGTTGGTGACCGTCAGCCTCTGCTGGTGGCCGTCAGCCGCTGTTGGTGACCATCAGCCGCTGTTGGTGACCGTCAGCCTCTGCTGGTGGCCGTCAGCCGCTGTTGGTGGCCGTCAGCCGCTGTTGGTGGACGTCAGCCTCTGCTGGTGGCCGTCAGCCTCTGCTGGTGGCCGTCAGCCTCTGCTGGTGGCCGTCAGCCGCTGTTGGTGATCGTCAGCCTCTGCTGGTGGCCGTCAGCCTCTGCTGGTGGCCGTCAGCCGCTGTTGGTGGCCGTCAGCCTCTGCTGGTGGCCGTCAGCCGCTGCTGGTGGCCGTCAGCCTCTGCTGGTGACCGTCAGCCGCTGTTGGTGATCGTCAGCCTCTGCTGGTGACCGTCAGCCGCTGTTGGTGGCCGTCAGCCGCTGTTGGTGGCCGTCAGCCGCTGTTGGTGGCCGTCAGCCGCTGTTGGTAGCCGTCAGCAGCTGTTGGTGGCCGTCAGCCTCTGCTGGTGGCCGTCAGCCGCTGTTGGTTGCCGTCAGCCGCTGTTGGTGGCCGTCAGCAGCTGTTGGTGGCCGTCAGCCTCTGCTGGTGGCCGTCAGCCGCTGTTGGTTGCCGTCAGCCGCTGTTGGTGGCCGTCAGCCGCTGTTGGTGGCCGTCAGCCGCTGTTGGTGGCCGTCAGCTTCTGCTGGTGGCCGTCAGCCTCTGCTGGTGGCCGTCAGCCGCTGTTGGTGGCCGTCAGCCGCTGTTGGTGGCCGTCAGCCTCTGCTGGTGGCCGTCAGCCGCTGTTGGTGACCGTCAGCCTCTGTTGGTGACCGTCAGACGCTGTTGGTGACCGTCGGACGCTGTTGGTGACCGTCAGACGCTGTTGGTGACCGTCGGACGCTGTTGGTGACCGTCAGACGCTGTTGGTGACCGTCAGCCTCTGTTGGTGACCGTCAGACGCTGTTAGTGACCGTCGGACGCTGTTGGTGACCGTCAGACGCTGTTGGTGACCGTCAGCCGCTGTTGGTGGCCGTCAGGCGCTGTTGGTGACCGTCAGACGCTGTTGGTGACCGTCAGACGCTGTTGGTGACCGTCAGCCGCTGTTGGTGACCGTCAGCCGCTGTTGGTGACTGTCAGATGCTGTTGGTGACCGTCAGCCTCTGTTGGTGACCGTCTGCCTCTGTTGGTGACCGTCAGCCTCTGTTGGTGACCGTCAGACGCTGTTGGTAACCGTCAGACGCTGTTGGTGACCGTCAGACGCTGTTGGTGACCGTCAGCCGCTGTTGGTGGCCGTCAGCCGCTGTTGGTGACCGTCAGCCGCTGTTGGTGGCCGTCAGCCGCTGTTGGTGGCCGTCAGCCGCTGTTGGTGGCCGTCAGCCTCTGTTGGTGGCCGTCAGCCGCTGTTGGTGGCCGTCAGCCTCTGCTGGTGGCCGTCAGCCTCTGCTGGTGGCCGTCAGCCTCTGCTGGTGGCCGTCAGCCGCTGTTGGTGACCGTCAGCCTCTGCTGGTGACCGTCAGCCTCTGTTGGTGGCCGTCAGCCGCTGTTGGTGACCGTCAGCCTCTGCTGGTGGCCGTCAGCCGCTGCTGGTGGCCGTCAGCCTCTGCTGGTGACCGTCAGCCGCTGTTGGTGGCCGTCAGCCTCTGCTGGTGACCGTCAGCCGCTGTTGGTGGCCGTCAGCCGCTGTTGGTGGCCGTCAGCCGCTGTTGGTGGCCGTCAGCCGCTGTTGGTAGCCGTCAGCAGCTGTTGGTGGCCGTCAGCCTCTGCTGGTGGCCGTCAGCCGCTGTTGGTTGCCGTCAGCCGCTGTTGGTGGCCGTCAGCCGCTGTTGGTGGCCGTCAGCCGCTGTTGGTGGCCGTCAGCTTCTGCTGGTGGCCGTCAGCCTCTGCTGGTGGCCGTCAGCCGCTGTTGGTGGCCGTCAGCCGCTGTTGGTGGCCGTCAGCCTCTGCTGGTGGCCGTCAGCCGCTGTTGGTGACCGTCAGCCTCTGTTGGTGACCGTCAGACGCTGTTGGTGACCGTCGGACGCTGTTGGTGACCGTCAGACGCTGTTGGTGACCGTCAGCCTCTGATGGTGACCGTCAGACGCTGTTGGTGACCGTCAGCCGCTGTTGGTGGCCGTCAGCCGCTGTTGGTGACCGTCAGACGCTGTTGGTGACCGTCAGACGCTGTTGGTGACCGTCAGACGCTGTTGGTGACCGTCAGCCGCTGTTGGTGACTGTCAGATGCTGTTGGTGACCGTCAGACGCTGTTGGTGACCGTCAGACGCTGTTGGTGACCGTCAGCCGCTGTTGGTGGCCGTCAGCCGCTGTTGGTGACCGTCAGACGCTGTTGGTGACCGTCAGACGCTGTTGGTGACCGTCAGCCGCTGTTGGTGGCCGTCAGCCGCTGTTGGTGACCGTCAGCCGCTGTTGGTGGCCGTCAGCCGCTGTTGGTGGCCGTCAGCCGCTGTTGGTGGCCGTCAGCCTCTGTTGGTGGCCGTCAGCCGCTGTTGGTGGCCGTCAGCCTCTGCTGGTGGCCGTCAGCCTCTGCTGGTGGCCGTCAGCCTCTGCTGGTGGCCGTCAGCCGCTGTTGGTGACCGTCAGCCTCTGCCGGTGACCGTCAGCCTCTGTTGGTGGCCGTCAGCCGCTGTTGGTGACCGTCAGCCTCTGCTGGTGGTCGTCAGCCTCTGCTGGTGGCCGTCAGCCTCTGCTGGTGGCCGTCAGCCTCTGCTGGTGGCCGTCAGCCTCTGCTGGTGGACGTCAGCCGCTGTTGGTGGCCGTCAGCCTCTGCTGGTGGCCGTCAGCCGCTGTTGGTGACCGTCAGCCGCTGTTGGTGGCCGTAAGCCGCTGTTGGTGACCGTCAGCCGCTGTTGGTGGCCGTCAGCCTCTGCTGGTGGCCGTCAGCCTCTGCTGGTGGCCGTCAGCCTCTGCTGGTGGCCGTCAGCCTCTGCTGGTGGCCGTCAGCCGCTGTTGGTCGTCGTCAGCCTCTGCTGGTGGCCGTCAGCCGCTGTTGTTGACCGTCAGCCGCTGTTGGTGGCCGTCAGCCGCTGTTGGTGGCCGTAAGCCGCTGTTGGTGGCCGTCAGCTGCTGTTGGTGGCCGTCAGCTTCTGTTGGTGGCCGTCAGCCGCTGTTGGTGGCCGTCAGCCTCTGCTGGTGGCCGTCAGCCTCTGCTGTTGGCCGTCAGCCTCTGCTGGTGGCCGTCAGCCGCTGTTGGTGACCGTCAGCCTCTGCTGGTGACCATCAGCCTCTGCTGGTGGCCGTCAGCCGCTGTTGGTGACCGTCAGCCCCTGCTGGTGGCCGTCAGCCGCTGTTGGTGGCCGTCAGCCTCTGCTGGTGGCCGTCAGCCTCTGCTGGTGGCCGTCAGCCTCTGCTGGTGGCCGTCAGCCGCTGTTGGTGACCGTCAGCCGCTGTTGGTGGCCGTCAGCCGCTTTTGGTGGCCGTCAGCCGCTGTTGGTGGCCGTCAGCCTCTGTTGGTGGCCGTCAGCCGCTGTTGGTGGCCGTCAGCCTCTGCTGGTGGCCGTCAGCCTCTGCTGGTGGCCGTCAGCCTCTGCTGGTGGCCGTCAGCCGCTGTTGGTGACCGTCAGCCTCTGCCGGTGACCGTCAGCCTCTGCTGGTGGCCGTCAGCCGCTGTTGGTGACCGTCAGCCTCTGCTGGTGGTCGTCAGCCTTTGCTGGTGGCCGTCAGCCTCTGCTGGTGGCCGTCAGCCGCTGTTGGTGGCCGTCAGCCTCTGCTGGTGGCCGTCAGCCGCTGTTGGTGACCGTCAGCCGCTGTTGGTGGCCGTCAGCCGCTGTTGGTGGCCGTCAGCCGCTGTTGGTGGCCGTCAGCCGCTGTTGGTGGCCGTCAGCTTCTGTTGGTGGCCGTCAGCCGCTGTTGGTGGCCGTCAGCCTCTGCTGGTGGCCGTCAGCCTCTGCTGGTGGCCGTCAGCCTCTGCTGGTGGCCGTCAGCCGCTGTTGGTGACCGTCAGCCTTTGCTGGTGACCATCAGCCTCTGCTGGTGGCTGTCAGCCGCTGTTGGTGACCGTCAGCCTCTGCTGGTGGCCGTCAGCCGCTGTTGGTGACCATCAGCCGCTGTTGGTGACCGTCAGCCTCTGCTGGTGGCCGTCAGCCGCTGTTGGTGGCCGTCAGCCGCTGTTGGTGGCCGTCAGCTTCTGTTGGTGGCCGTCAGCCGCTGTTGGTGGACGTCAGCCTCTGCTGGTGGCCGTCAGCCTCTGCTGGTGGCCGTCAGCCTCTGCTGGTGGCCGTCAGCCGCTGTTGGTGATCGTCAGCCTCTGCTGGTGGCCGTCAGCCTCTGCTGGTGGCCGTCAGCCGCTGTTGGTGGCCGTCAGCCTCTGCTGGTGGCCGTCAGCCTCTGCTGGTGGCCGTCAGCCTCTGCTGGTGACCGTCAGCCGCTGTTGGTGATCGTCAGCCTCTGCTGGTGACCGTCAGCCGCTGTTGGTGGCCGTCAGCCGCTGTTGGTGGCCGTCAGCCGCTGTTGGTGGCCGTCAGCCGCTGTTGGTAGCCGTCAGCAGCTGTTGGTGGCCGTCAGCCTCTGCTGGTGGCCGTCAGCCGCTGTTGGTTGCCGTCAGCCGCTGTTGGTGGCCGTCAGCCGCTGTTGGTGGCCGTCAGCCGCTGTTGGTGGCCGTCAGCTTCTGCTGGTGGCCGTCAGCCTCTGCTGGTGGCCGTCAGCCGCTGTTGGTGGCCGTCAGCCGCTGTTGGTGGCCGTCAGCCTCTGCTGGTGGCCGTCAGCCGCTGTTGGTGACCGTCAGCCTCTGTTGGTGACCGTCAGACGCTGTTGGTGACCGTCGGACGCTGTTGGTGACCGTCAGATGCTGTTGGTGACCGTCAGCCTCTGATGGTGACCGTCAGACGCTGTTGGTGACCGTCAGCCTCTGTTGGTGACCGTCAGACGCTGTTGGTGACCGTCGGACGCTGTTGGTGACCGTCAGACGCTGTTGGTGACCGTCAGCCGCTGTTGGTGGCCGTCAGCCGCTGTTGGGGACCGTCAGACGCTGTTGGTGACCGTCAGACGCTGTTGGTGACCGTCAGACGCTGTTGGTGACCGTCAGCCGCTGTTGGTGACTGTCAGATGCTGTTGGTGACCGTCAGCCTCTGTTGGTGACCGTCTGCCTCTGTTGGTGACCGTCAGCCTCTGTTGGTGACCGTCAGACGCTGTTGGTAACCGTCAGACGCTGTTGGTGACCGTCAGACGCTGTTGGTGACCGTCAGCCGCTGTTGGTGGCCGTCAGCCGCTGTTGGTGACCGTCAGCCGCTGTTGGTGGCCGTCAGCCGCTGTTGGTGGCCGTCAGCCGCTGTTGGTGGCCGTCAGCCTCTGTTGGTGGCCGTCAGCCGCTGTTGGTGGCCGTCAGCCTCTGCTGGTGGCCGTCAGCCTCTGCTGGTGGCCGTCAGCCTCTGCTGGTGGCCGTCAGCCGCTGTTGGTGACCGTCAGCCTCTGCCGGTGACCGTCAGCCTCTGCTGGTGGCCGTCAGCCGCTGTTGGTGACCGTCAGCCTCTGCTGGTGGTCGTCAGCCTCTGCTGGTGGCCGTCAGCCTCTGCTGGTGGCCGTCAGCCTCTGCTGGTGGCCGTCAGCCGCTGTTGGTGGCCGTCAGCCTCTGCTGGTGGCCGTCAGCCGCTGTTGGTGACCGTCAGCCGCTGTTGGTGGCCGTCAGCCGCTGTTGGTGACCGTCAGCCGCTGTTGGTGGCCGTCAGCCTCTGCTGGTGGCCGTCAGCCTCTGCTGGTGGCCGTCAGCCTCTGCTGGTGGCCGTCAGCCTCTGCTGGTGGCCGTCAGCCGCTGTTGGTCGTCGTCAGCCTCTGCTGGTGGCCGTCAGCCGCTGTTGTTGACCGTCAGCCGCTGTTGGTGGCCGTCAGCCGCTGTTGGTGGCCGTAAGCCGCTGTTGGTGGCCGTCAGCTGCTGTTGGTGGCCGTCAGCTTCTGTTGGTGGCCGTCAGCCGCTGTTGGTGGCCGTCAGCCTCTGCTGGTGGCCGTCAGCCTCTGCTGGTGGCCGTCAGCCTCTGCTGGTGGCCGTCAGCCGCTGTTGGTGACCGTCAGCCTCTGCTCGTGACCATCAGCCTCTGCTGGTGGCCGTCAGCCGCTGTTGGTGACCGTCAGCCTCTGCTGGTGGCCGTCAGCCGCTGTTGGTGGCCATCAGCCTCTGCTGGTGGCCGTCAGCCTCTGCTGGTGGCCGTCAGCCGCTGTTGGTGACCGTCAGCCTCTGCTGGTGGCCGTCAGCCGCTGTTGGTGGCCGTCAGCCGCTGTTGGTGGCCGTCAGCCGCTGTTGGTGGCCGTCAGCCTCTGTTGGTGACCGTCAGACTCCGTTGGTGACCGTCAGCCTCTGCTGGTGACCCTCAGCCTCTGCTGGTGGCCGTCAGCCGCTGTTGGTGACCGTCAGCCTCTGCTGGTGGCCGTCAGTCGCTGTTGATGGCCGTCAGCCGCTGTTGGTGGCCGTCAGCCTGTGCTGGTGGCCGTCAGCCTCTGCTGGTGGCCGTCAGCCTCTGCTGGTGGCCGTCAGCCTCTGCTGGTGGCCGTCAGCCGCTGTTGGTGGCAGTCCGCCTCTGCTGGTGGCAGTCAGCCTCTGCTGGTGGCCGTCAGCCGCTGTTGGTGACCGTCAGCCGCTGTTGGTGGCCGTCAGCCGCTGTTGGTGACCGTCAGCCGCTGTTGGTGGCCGTCAGCCTCTGCTGGTGGCCGTCAGCCTCTGCTGGTGGCCGTCAGCCTCTGCTGGTGGCCGTCAGCCGCTGTTGGTGACCGTCAGCCGCTGTTGGTGGCCGTCAGCCGCTGTTGGTGGCCGTCAACCGCTGTTGGTGGCCGTCAGCCGCTGTTGGTGGCCGTCAGCCTCTGCTGGTGGCCGTCAGCCTCTGCTGGTGGCCGTCAGCCTCTGCTGGTGGCCGTCAGCCGCTGTTGGTGACCGTCAGCCTCTGCCGGTGACCGTCAGCCTCTGCTGGTGGCCGTCAGCCGCTGTTGGTGACCGTCAGCCTCTGCTGGTGGTCGTCAGCCTCTGCTGGTGGCCGTCAGCCGCTGTTGGTGGCCGTCAGCCGCTGTTGGTGGCCGTCAGCCTCTGCTGGTGGCCGTCAGCAGCTGTTGGTGACCGTCAGCCTCTGTTGGTGACCGTCAGACGCTGTTGGTGACCATCGGACGCTGTTGGTGACCGTCAGACGCTGTTGGTGACCGTCAGCCTCTGATGGTGACCGTCAGACGCTGTTGGTGACCGTCAGCCTCTGTTGGTGACCGTCAGACGCTGTTGGTGACCGTCGGACGCTGTTGGTGACCGTCAGACGCTGTTGGTGACCGTCAGCCGCTGTTGGTGGCCGTCAGCCGCTGTTGGTGACCGTCAGACGCTGTTGGTGACCGTCAGACGCTGTTGGTGACCGTCAGACGCTGTTGGTGACCGTCAGCCGCTGTTGGTGACTGTCAGATGCTGTTGGTGACCGTCAGCCTCTGTTGGTGACCGTCTGCCTCTGTTGGTGACCGTCAGCCTCTATTGGTGACCGTCAGACGCTGTTGGTAACTGTCAGACGCTGTTGGTGACCGTCAGACGCTGTTGGTGACCGTCAGCCGCTGTTGGTGGCCGTCAGCCGCTGTTGGTGACCGTCAGCCGCTGTTGGTGGCCGTCAGCCGCTGTTGGTGGCCGTCAGCCGCTGTTGGTGGCCGTCAGCCTCTGTTGGTGGCCGTCAGCCGCTGTTGGTGGCCGTCAGCCTCTGCTGGTGGCCGTCAGCCTCTGCTGGTGGCCGTCAGCCTCTGCTGGTGGCCGTCAGCCGCTGTTGGTGACCGTCAGCCTCTGCCGGTGACCGTCAGCCTCTGCTGGTGGCCGTCAGCCTCTGCTGGTGGCCGTCAGCTACTTCTGGTGGCCGTCAGCCGCTGTTGGTGGCCGTCAGCCTCTGCTGGTGGCCGTCAGCCGCTGTTGGTGACCATCAGCCGCTGTTGGTGGCCGTAAGCCGCTGTTGGTGACCGTCAGCCGCTGTTGGTGGCCGTCAGCCTCTGCTGGTGCCCGTCAGCCTCTGCTGGTGGCCGTCAGCCTCTGCTGGTGGCCGTCAGCCTCTGCTGGTGGCCGTCAGCCGCTGTTGGTCGCCGTCAGCCTCTGCTGGTGGCCGTCAGCCGCTGTTGTTGACCGTCAGCCGCTGTTGGTGGCCGTCAGCCGCTGTTGGTGGCCGTAAGCCGCTGTTGGTGGCCGTCAGCTGCTGTTGGTGGCCGTCAGCTTCTGTTGGTGGCCGTCAGCCGCTGTTGGTGGCCGTCAGCCTCTGCTGGTGGCCGTCAGCCTCTGCTGGTGGCCGTCAGCCTCTGCTGGTGGCCGTCAGCCGCTGTTGGTGACCGTCAGCCTCTGCTGGTGGCCGTCAGCCTCTGCTGGTGGCCGTCAGCCGCTGTTGGTGACCGTCAGCCTCTGCTGGTGGCCGTCAGCCGCTGTTGGTGGCCGTCAGCCGCTGTTGGTGGCCGTCAGCCGCTGTTGGTGGCCGTCAGCCTCTGTTGGTGACCGTCAGACGCTGTTGGTGACCGTCAGCCTCTGCTGGTGACCCTCAGCCTCTGCTGGTGGCCGTCAGCCGCTGTTGGTGACCGTCAGCCTCTGCTGGTGGCCGTCAGTCGCTGTTGGTGGCCGTCAGCCTGTGCTGGTGGTCGTCAGCCTCTGCTGGTGGCCGTCAGCCTCTGCTGGTGGCCGTCAGCCTCTGCTGGTGGCCGTCAGCCGCTGTTGGTGACCGTCAGCCGCTGTTGGTGGCCGTCAGCCGCTGTTGGTGGCCGTCAGCCGCTGTTGGTGGCCGTCAGCCGCTGTTGGTAGCCGTCAGCAGCTGTTGGTGGCCGTCAGCCTCTGCTGGTGGCCGTCAGCCGCTGTTGGTTGCCGTCAGCCGCTGTTGGTGGCCGTCAGCCGCTGTTGGTGGCCGTCAGCCGCTGTTGGTGGCCGTCAGCTTCTGCTGGTGGCCGTCTGCCTCTGCTGGTGGCCGTCAGCCGCTGTTGGTGGCCGTCAGCCGCTGTTGGTGGCCGTCAGCCTCTGCTGGTGGCCGTCAGCCGCTGTTGGTGACCGTCAGCCTCTGTTGGTGACCGTCAGACGCTGTTGGTGACAGTCGGACGCTGTTGGTGACCGTCAGACGCTGTTGGTGACCGTCAGCCTCTGATGGTGACCGTCAGACGCTGTTGGTGACCGTCAGCCTCTGTTGGTGACCGTCAGACGCTGTTGGTGACCGTCGGACGCTGTTGGTGACCGTCAGACGCTGTTGGTGACCGTCAGCCGCTGTTGGTGGCCGTCAGCCGCTGTTGGTGACCGTCAGACGCTGTTGGTGACCGTCAGACGCTGTTGGTGACCGTCAGACGCTGTTGGTGACCGTCAGCCGCTGTTGGTGACTGTCAGATGCTGTTGGTGACCGTCAGCCTCTGTTGGTGACCGTCTGCCTCTGTTGGTGACCGTCAGCCTCTGTTGGTGACCGTCAGACGCTGTTGGTAACCGTCAGACGCTGTTGGTGACCGTCAGACGCTGTTGGTGACCGACAGCCGCTGTTGGTGGCCGTCAGCCGCTGTTGGCCGTCAGCCGCTGTTGGTGGCCGTCAGCCTCTGCTGGTGGTCGTCAGCCGCTGTTGGTGGCCGTCAGCCGCTGTTGGTGACCGTCAGCCGCTGTTGGTGGCCGTCAGCCGCTGTTGGTGGCCGTCAGTCTCTGTTGGTGACCGTCAGACGCTGTTGGTGACCGTCAGCCTCTGCTGGTGACCGTCGGACGCTGTTGGTGACCGTCAGCCCCTGTTGGTGACCGTCATCCCCTGTTGGTGACCGTCAGCCGCTGTTGGTGGCCGTCAGCCGCTGTTGGTGGCCGTCAGCCGCTGTTGGTGACCGTCAGACGCTGTTGGTGGCTGTCAGACGCTGTTGGTGACCGTCAGCCGCTGTTGGCGACCGTCAGCCGCTGTTGGTGACCGTCAGACGCTGTTGGTGACCGTCAGCCGCTGTTGGTGACCGTCAGCCCCTGTTGGTGACCGTCAGCCGCTGTTGCTGACCGGCAGCCGCTGTTGGTGACCGTCAGACGCTGTTGGTGACCGTCAGACGCTGCTGGTGACCGTCAGCCGCTGTTGGCGACCGTCAGCCGCTGTTGGTGACCGTCAGACGCTGTTGGTGACCGTCAGCCGCTGTTGGTGACCGTCAGCCACTGTTGGCGAACGTCAGCCGCTGTTGGTGACCGTCAGCCTCTGTTGGTGACCGGCAGCCGCTATTGGTGACCGTCAGTCTCTGTTGGCGACCGGCAGCCGCTGTTGGTGACCGTCAGACGCTGTTGGTGACCGTCAGACGCTGCTGGTGACCGTGTGACGCTGTTGGTGACCGTCAGCCGCTGTTGGTGACCGTCAGACGCTGTTTGTGGCCGTCAGCCGCTGTTGGTGGCCGTCAGCCTCTGCTGGTGGCCGTCAGCCGCTGTTGGTGGCCGTCAGCCTCTGTTGGTGACCGTCAGACGCTGTTGGTGGCCGTCAGCCGCTGTTGGTGGCCGTCAGCCGCTGTTGGTGACCGTCAGCCTCTGCTGGTGACCGTCAGACGCTGTTGGTGACCGTCAGCCTCTGTTGGTGACCGTCAGACGCTGTTGGTGACCGTCGGACGCTGTTGGTGACCGTCAGACGCTGTTGGTGACCGTCAGCCGCTGTTGGTGGCCGTCAGCCGCTGTTGGTGACCGTCAGACGCTGTTAGTGACCGTCAGACGCTGTTGGTGACCGTCAGACGCTGTTGGTGACCGTCAGCCGCTGTTGGTGACTGTCAGACGCTGTTGGTGACCGTCAGCCTCTGTTGGTGACCGTCAGCCTCTGTTGGTGACCGTCAGCCTCTGTTGGTGACCGTCAGACGCTGTTGGTGACCGTCAGACGCTGTTGGTGACCGTCAGCCGCTGTTGGTGGCCGTCAGCCTCTGCTGGTGGCCGTCAGACGCTGTTGGTGACCGTCGGACGCTGTTGGTGACCGTCAGACGCTGTTGGTGACCGTCAGCCGCTGTTGGTGACCGTCAGCCGCTGTTGGTGGCCGTCAGCCGCTGTTGGTGACCGTCAGCCGCTGTTGGTGGCCGTCAGCCGCTGTTGGTGGCCGTCAGCCGCTGTTGGTGACCGTTGGCCGCTGTTGGTGACCGTCAGACGCTGTTGGTGACCGTCAGACGCTGTTGATGACCGTCAGCCGCTGTTGGTGACCGTCACACGCTGTTGGTGACCGTCAGACGCTGTTGGTGACCGTCAGTCGCTGTTGGTGACCGTCAGCCGCTGTTGGTGACCGTCAGACGCTGTTGGTGACCGTCAGACGCTGTTGGTGACCGTCAGACGCTGTTGGTGACCGTCAGTCGCTGTTGGTGACCGTCAGCCGCTGTTGGTGACCGTCAGTCGTTGTTGGTGACCGTCAGTCGCTGTTGGTGACCGTCAGTCGCTGTTGGTGACCGTCAGTCGCTGTTGGTGACCGTAGCTCTTCAGGAAATATTCAGTTATCTGCAGCAAATTATATTAGCCGGCTTTACATGTTTTGGGAGGAGGAGGGAGATGGTGAGTGAGGAGAGACGGAGAGGGAGGGAGATGGTGAGTGAGGAGAGACGGAGAGGGAGGGAGATGGTGAGTGAGGAGAGACGGAGAGGGAGGGAGATGGTGAGTGAGGAGAGAGGGAGAGGGAGGGAGAAGGTGAGTGGGAAGAGAGAGAATGAGTTAGAGGAAGAATGTCGGGGAACGGGAGGGAGTGAGAGACAGTGTGAGAGAGAGGTTGAGTTAAGCTGAGCTAGAGATAATGAGTTTATGTGTCAATGAGACCCGGAAATGGGAATAAGAAAGTCGAAGACGTAATTAAGAACAATTAACGTGCGTGTACCGTGCGCTGATTGGCCCTCAGCTTGGCGAGTGGCACCTATCACTGTCAACCTGATAGGTGCCACAGACAACATAATATGTGCCACTGACAACAGGATACGTGCCACTGACAACATGATACGTGCCACTGACAACATGATATGTGCCACAGACAACATGATATGTGCCACAGACAACAGGATACGTGCCACTGACAACATGATACGTGCCACTGACAACAGGATACGTGCCACTGACAACAGGATATGTGCCACTGACAACATGATATGTGCCACTGACAACAGGATACATGCCACTGACAACAGGATACGTGCCACTGACAACAGGATACGTGCCACTGACAACAGGATACGTGCCACTGACAACATGATACGTGCCACTGACAACAGGATACGTGCCACTGACAACAGGATACGTGCCACTGACAACAGGATACGTGCCACTGACAACGAGATACGTGCCACTGACAACAGGATACGTGCCACTGACAACAGGATACGTGTGTGGGACATTTGGGGCTTGACTCTATATATTTAAATATTAATATAGTAAAATCAATTTCGAAGGACCACCCGCTTTTATAGTAAAGAGGGAAACTGAGAAATTATGATCATTAGAAAATTCCTAGATGAACCAGTAACTATGGATAAAATACTGGAAAATATGATCACTGAAATAATTAATGGGCTGTATAATTAAATGAATCAAAGCCTCAAACACCTACATTGAGGGGGTATTACTGGAACTCAGTACGTCCAGGAACTAGTGTGGTTCGTTCACCAGTCCAATGTATAATAATCTAATCCTATGAATATTTATAGAGTCATTATCTTTATCTTCAAAAAGAACATAGACTACGAACATGAAATAATAAGTATAATAAACACATGTTAATCCAATGAACAGAGTTCTGCATGTAAAGGAGTACAGATAATAATCAAAGAATACAAAGGAATCTTAGCTTAATGACGATTCCCCAGAAGTTAGTTACGACTCATCTTCTGATTCCCCTGGACTCGTCATGGAACACTGGGAGTTGATTAACATGGGAAATGACAGCTCGGAGAATTTTTCACACACGCTGTAAATCAAATTGGTTTCAGTAGTAACAAATTAAACTACTAGAAATCTATATTCAAGAAAACGAGATTAAACATCAGAAAATAATAACCTGTAGATTTTTATGGTCGCACGGCGTCACGACAAGCTACCCAGCTATAAACCTACCCCCTATAAGATGCATCAAATAAGGATAAGGATACTTAGCTAATGTGGGCACTGTGTAAGTTAAGGCTTGCCGAAATTCGCGTCCTAGGCTCCGGTCTAGCCTATCCTAGATACTGACGCGCTTCACTGGCCGGTCACGTGGAGTTACATAGAACCAAATTTAACAGGTTCCGTGAATGACACTGACACCAGTGAAGGTATTTTCTGCAAAGGTTCTTCACACCTCACAGTGGCGACTTTCTTCTAGAGGTCTTGATGGCGTCTACCCTGGTGGCTGGGTAATGGCGTCTCGTCGTGAGCGTGTTGTCACGTGTGCTCACCTACGCGTCACCTCGTGCCGACTGGCGTCTCCTCCGCCCCGCTCCGCGTCCCGCGTTTGTTACTCAAATTATTTATTGTGAATATTATCATTTTTCACAGTTGTGATTGAAATGTACGGGTTAGGACGAGTTTATTATTTAGAGGAGTTAAATATTATTATTTGCCAGTTTTATGATAGTAAACGAACAATGGAGATGAATTAAAGTCTCTCCAGGGCATTCGCGCGTGACGTTAAATTTACTACTAGATAACAGTTATAACTATAAATGCTCTATTTGGCTTTAGTTAGGGATCAGTTTATCTGTAATTAATTATCACACAGAACATCGTTGTTTATAGAGAATCAAATTCAATTCTCAGACACATTGGATATAAATGTGTTTATTACAATGGAATCTGACGCAATACTGGCGTCGGGTGACGTAAGAATTCTAGCCTTATTGTACAGATGTAATTATTAGTACATGCGAACTCTACGTTGGGTTAATTTTACTCACTACAATGATTAGTAGAATTAGTAATAATTAATGAGAATACAACAGTGTTGTATTTAGTGTTGGAAATTTCCAACATAACTCCGGGGGGAGGATTCTAGGGTCATAGTGTAATGTGGAGTACTGACACCTATACCGAAGTTGAGATTAATATTAGTATGTTAGTTCACACATAACGAATGTCCCGTATTTGTCAAGGACATACAAGAAACTTAAGTCTTGCTGATTTTCATGTTAAATAGAACATGTTATTATGAATTACTTATAGCCTATACAATAATTAAAGATTTAAATCACACAATTCAAACAACTGAGAATCTACTGTGATGAGAATGTCTTGGGTCATAGTGACTTGTAATGGTTTGTTACTTGACACCACACCACAGTATCATCATGGTTGCTTAAATTGGGTGTAAAGTTATTTGCTCTTAGTTAAGAACTATAATAGGCTTGTTTTTTCTCTTAGTGGAAACATGTATTAAATATTGAAACATTAAATGATTAAGTTACCGGTAATCAGGAATCCTCTAAAGCTCACAATAAACTCAACAACTAGAGTCGCAGTGACATGTAATGGTGTATTACGTAGCTGCTGAATCGTAGGCAAACTCAGAATAAGTTCCTAAGAACTGATAACACTATTGTATAATTATACAGTAAAGTATTATTAGTCATTTAAGATCAAGGAGACTATGACACTACAGTAAGGTCACTGTCTAGGGTCGCTGTGACTTGTAACTATTGAGTTACTAGACAATATCATCACGCAGCATCATGATCACCCCAAATTCAAATGAGGAAATTGAATTTAATGTGCACTGCCGTGCAGTAGTCATTCTGACTGATGGTACAACTAATTTGCTAACTAGCTAAAATAATAGAAAAGTAGAGAACTGAAAAGTTTATTCATTAAAATCAAGGAAAATTCGGAGTCGACAGTGAGATTGGTAGCCTAGTCATTCTGACTTATGAGCTAATTAAATGGTAGCTCATAGGCTTGACACTGTAAACTTGTTAGTACGAAATCACCTTTACATGAAATTGAGTTTATTAAATCAGTAGGTATAAGTATAGTCAACTGTAATTAATGGTGAGTACAGATTAGGCTAGTACTCAGTTTACACTAACTAAAGTCCCTAAACCTACCTAAATAAATGGTTTAAATTTCTAACCTACCTAAGTAAGGGACTAAGCTAACTGTGAGCAAAAATGTACTCGAATTAACATTGGGAGCTATATTGAGCTCATTAAGCATGTTAATAAGGTGAGTTATAGTAAACTCGTCAACAGTGTTGACAGGGTGAGCTGCAGTGAGCTCGTTAACAGAGTTAACAGGGTGAGTTATATTGAACTCGTCAACAGTGTTGACAGGGTGAGCTGCAGTGAGCTCGTTAACAAGGTTAACAGGGTGAGTTATATTGAACTCGTAAACAGTGTTGACAGGGTGAGCTGCAGTGAGCTCGTTAACAAGGTTAACAGGATGAGTTATATTGAACTCGTCAACAGTGTTGACAGGGTGAGCTGCAGTGAGCTCGTTAACAAGGTTAACAGGGTGAGTTATATTGAACTTGTCAACAGTGTCGACAGGGTGAGCTGCAGTGAGCTCGTTAACAGTGTTAACAGGGTGAGCTACAGTGAGCTCGAATTAACGAGGTGGAGTATTGCATCATTCAATTATCATGGCGAGCAGTGCTCGTGGCATGGGGAACATTAAAGCGTTCAATTGTCATGGCGAGCAATATTGAGCTCGTATGCGCATGGGGAACAAGCACTCATATTATTACGTTAATTCTAAGGTGAGCTATATTAAGCTCATGAAGCATGTTAATTAACAATGCTGATGTTTAACGATAATGCATTAAACAAAGAGAAACCTAAGATTGCTGGAAATTAAATTACTGCTACGATTAATCCTATTCAAGATAATTTGTAACATTTTCCCAACCTAAACGTTTCACGGGTTATTAGTTCTCTGTAAATTCACTTACGTATTGGTAAGTTTGCAAGTTTGTTCGTGCTGCGCTCCTACATAATTAAGCAGAAACGAAAGAAAAACAACTCAAACAAATTGATGCAAGTATTTATCACTAACTCTTAGTGCAGAAAACATGGTATTAAGAAGGTTTTCTTGGCAAACCTTTAAGCGCAAGTATAGTGGACCAATGGTCCTAGTGAATTTATAATTACAGAAGTTGCTTGATGACTTCATAGTATTACTAAATTCAGGAAATGCCAGTGGCATTGAGTGTTAGATTCTCTAGCCTAACATTATTAATTACCTAGGGAGTACTAGATTCTCTAGCCTAACATTATAATTTACCTAGGAAGACTGAGTGTGGTCAATTATTACTTGTCAAGAATAATTCCAGGTCTGCAGTGAATTCAATGGCTTGGTCGCTGTGACTTGTACTTGTTTGAGTACAGACCATTGGTTTTCACTGAGAGCTATGAAACATCTCGGCGAGTACCAATTGCACTACATTCAATCTGAGTTTATTACTCAGCTGTGTTTCTCCCTTTAGCTTGCTGCTGGAGAATTGATTTACTGCTGACTAATTTATTATTGTTGGCAGACTTAGGCTTGTTCACATTCAGAACTTTACCAGTAAGTAAGTAGCCACCTGCAGATTGGAGCATATTCATTCCCAATCGTTTAACATGTCCAGTTATGAACTGGTAATAGTAGTCGGCTCCTACTAGTACATCTACATTGTTAAGGCGGTCAGACGTTAACTTGTTGTCAGCCAAATTAATTTCACGTTCCTGCAGGAAGTGGGCTGTGTACCCCAGACCCTTAATATTTAAGTCTAAAGGTATTTGATCTACAACAATGGCTTGGACAGCCTTGGCATGACTACCTAGTCGTACAAGCGGTTGAACTACTGAGTATTCATGGGTTCCTCGATTTATCATGAACCCTGACAAGTTTAATTTTACCTGTCTTATTGGTTGTAAATTAAGTGCCTCTGCTGCCCTTTGAGTAATGAAAGTTCTCTGGGAACCTTGATCAAATAGTCCACGTGTGGTGATCTTGGCTCCTCTGTTCTTCACTTGAAGTTGGGCAGTAGGCAAAGCAGCATCCACTTGAGATGCTTGTGAAGTTACGCTGTACACATCTCGCACCTTGCAGCACTGTACTGGTGTAGATTCTCTACCTCCTATTCTAGGATTGACATAATTTGTCCTAACTAATTTGCACAGTGCAGCATGATGCTTGCCCCTTCTACACCTATTGCAGGTGTTCAGTGGGGTTTCACAGCTATTAACATTATGTGATTTGAGACACCTAGTACATTTGTGTAACTGTTTGAGTCGTCTGACTCTTGTGTCTCTATTAGGGTAATTAGTACATTTGTACAGAGAATGTTTTTGATTGCAAAACAAGCACATTCCCCATCCTACAGCTCGTTTAGGGGTTACCGGTTTAGGTAAAACAGTACTTGCAGGTTGTGATGGTTTTGCTGCTTGCATTTGCTTGTTATTTATTCTCTTGTGAGTACTTGGTGTACTCTGGGGAGCCATTACTAGGCTCTTGGGAGTGCTCTTTGGACTATTAGGTCTCTTAGGAGCACCTGTGGAGTCATTGGGGGTGCTCTTTGGACTATTAGGTCTCTTAGGAGCACCTGTGGAGTCATTGGGGGTGCTCTTTGGACTATTAGGTCTCTTAGGAGCACCTGTGGAGTCATTGGGGGTGCTCTTTGGACTATTAGGTCTCTTAGGAGCACCTGTGGGGCTCTTAGGCCTTACTGATGAATCAGTGTTTGACTGATTGTTATTACATTGATTATTAGCACCTTTGTTACCTAGTGACAGTGTCACTTTAGGAGTTTCTGGTAAGGAAACTGATGTAGGTACAGTTTTGGTGCATTCAGATTTAGCATTAATTGCCTGGTTTGCTGTATGATTGCTCATATTGCGCAACCCTGTAAATATATCCTGCATTGACAGGGTATTACCATTCTGGTATACATATAATTTATTAAGTGTGTCACCAGACAATTTTCTCTGGATGATAATTTTAGTCATCCACTCAGTAGTTGGGTGATCCACCTCTTTACTGAAAGAATTTATCAGTGACTCAAGCTGGAAACTAAAGGCTTGTAAAGAGTCAACTGATTGTTCTGGTGAAGATAAATTTAATAATTGGTGCACAAGGTTTATAATAGTCTTCTCATTGTTAGCACTTACTTTAGAAGGCTGTTGTGAGCAATTGTGACCATTACTTGTGTTGCTTAAGGCTTCTTGCTTAGCCTCAGCTTTGATTACAGTTTCGACTGCTGCTGCAGCATTAGCTTTATCATTTTCTGGTTCAGATTCACTGATTATTGCAGCTTCACTTGTTTCATCTGCAGCTTCACTTGTTTCTCTGGGTTCTTGTGATAAGCTAGTTAATTCAGTAGCTTTATGTATTGAACTTATAGAATCCAGGGAACATTGAGAAGAGCTGTCTGAAATTTGATCAGACTCTGTAAACAAATCATCACATGAAGCTGTATTAGATGAGAGGTTAGAAAATGAAGGTTGAACTTCAGTTGTGGATCCTGTGTAGTGATCAGTATTGATTAGAGGATTCTCCTCGTCTTGAGGTAGTTCAGGTATTTCATCTGAACTGAGTGTTGACTCAGGTGTAGGTCTCTTAAAATCCAATTGAACCCTGTTCAATCCACTCGGGAATATCTTGTCTCGCAAGCACCTCCTTATATCGGTCTAACCTGGTTTGAACGTAATGTTCATAGTTATCAAGATCAGATTCTGTCAGACGTAAGTGGTCTGAGACAGTATGACCGACCTGGAGTAAATTCCTATGAGACTCGATTGCAGTCTTTATAGTGTCATAATTTCGGCTAGCGTTCCTTATGGAACTTGCTAGTCTGTGGACGTCACCTGGGTCAGTTTCTACACAGTGATGACATCTGATAAGCAGTTCTCCTAGGCGAACTTGAAGAGTTCTCAAGAATCTTGCATTCCTTTCTAGAGGATTCATTCTTGCGGTAAATTGAGCCTGATAGGGCTTATGTAGCTATTTGTATAGCTATGGTGTCTGCTCCTTGATGTAGAGCAGGTATAATTATTGACAGCCTGTTATTTCTTGAGGCTGGTTGTAATTTACCTCATTTAGAGGTTAGCTACCTACCTAATAATAAGCAACTAAGATTTGAGTGGTACCTTGGTCTCACTACAGGTGTTCCTCAGCTTAGCTCTTCAAAATCAGCCTCGGATGGGTAGTGGACTTACAGTAACACTCAAAGACATACATAGAAATATGCAATAAAATATAATTACACAATAAATGGTTAATCCCACCCTTGATAGGGTCAGCACAAAAATGAATAATATATATGCCACTAACTAGCTCAAGCCTAGTCGTGAGAATTTCTACTTAAGAAACTACAACTATATTTAGTCTATGCTTGTGCCAAATTCAACACAATCACAGCTTAAATTGCTACCTAATAAAGGTTGGCAAAGATTATATGGTGGTGCAATAATGTGCAAATAATTGTGCTGTGTTTTTGGTTTTTTTGGATTTTATATAATATACACTTGTATAATTATGTGTATAAGAAATTAAATGAACACAAGAGAATTAATTGTGTTTGGCAAGTATTCTACTGCCGTAAATATTATCTAACTCCTGAATGTACTCCTAATTGTGGAATAAAATGTTATCAGGGTTCGTAATGATTAACTAGTATGAGATCATTAATTTATATTAGTATACTGGACCTAGATTCAGGAAGCTCTGTGTATTTCTTCGTAAGTGGGTTTGCTACGAAGGTTCCTAAGTGCGCCCTAAGAAGATGCTTAGGTGCGATTCAATAAGGTATACTTAGGAAGAAAAATTGTTGGTTCACCTGCGTGCCGATAGAGGTCACTACTGTGTTTCGTTTGGCCAATCAGAGAGCAGCAACATTCTTCATATTGAAGATTTAGCGCTGGCTTATCGCAGCTCTACTGCCTCCTATTTACGTCGAATTTTCTTATAAAATTAGTATATTTCGAAGTAAAACAATGTTTTTTCAACTTCTACAGCCAGCACCGACATTGTAGTAAACAAATATGTTACATTTGTTGTTTACCTACGTAATTCTAAGAGATACTGTGTAGCTGTCCTTGTTGCTCGGAAGATGCGCTGACAATTATTGTATATATTTACTGAATTTACCCAAGGGCCACTAACTATCTAGTGACCTCGAAGAGGACAGAAAGCCGGCGGCTTGTTGAAGGGCCCGCCAATTGTCTTAATTATATTTTTTAGCTGGAATTTGGCATTTAAGGCTTCAGCGGGTAGGCGGTTCCATGGGTTTATAGCCCTCTTGGTGGAAAAAAAACATCTGTTTTCAGTCCTACTTGAGAGAACATACTCTCCAACACTATATCTGTGATTGTCCTGTTATCAGTGACTTCATACCAAATGGTATGAGGTATTTTGAGCTCTGTAATTACTTCATACACTCAGGAATATTGGAAGATATTCTTGTGCTGCACCCAGATTTTGCCAGTGGAGGCTAATAGATCAGCATTAAGTATTTTGTTCTCTCCTAATTCCATGTATGACTGGCCATCCTGTGAGGTGAGCTTGTAGCTGGTTTTTGATCTACACTGTGTGGTCTTTTATACAGAATAGGGAAGCAGCACATTGCTGTGTATACCTAAACATGTTTAAAAATACATTGTTTGAGAGGAGTTTTGTAGAAACTGGTAAGAGTAATTATAATATAATGTTTCCATGATTCAGTACTTACCTCTTGTGAAAATTGCTTAGAGTTGTTTAGTCAGAGTTGATTTGTTTTTTGTATTGAGGCTGGTATTTTCTAAATTGATTCCATGTACAGTATGTCTAACCATCCTGTGAGATGGGAGTATTAGATAAACTTATAGCTAGTTTTTTATCTACACTGTGTAATATTCCATATAGAATAGGGTAGCAGCACATTGCTGTGTATACCTAATCTTCTTAATAAAAAAAATCAGTAATAAAGATTTTAAATTATAGTTTGTATTATTACAAATACAGTACTGTATTATCCTTATTAAATCATGTTGACCATGGATCATTAAGATCTCATGTTGATATGTAATACAAATCATATTTCTTTTGAACTGCTAATCCATGCTAATCATTCATTAAATTGTGCATTATGTCTCAATTTTTCACTTCCTTGGATATACTGTACAGTACAAAAAGATAGGATAAAAATAAACCAGTAATATTTCTTTCATTATATTTTTCATTTAAATAACTGCATCAATATTTTTACAGCTGACAGGATTTGTTTTACCATACAGGTGCATTATTTGTTAAAAAAAAATTTGGTTTATTGTTACACACAATGGTGCTACATAGCCTTCCCAGCTTGGTGCCTTCTTTTAATACTTACTGATTAAAAAATAAATAATAAATACATTTTATTCAGGAAAAGTACATACAGTTGATTTACAAACATAATGTTGGATTTATAGACAGAGCTAGTACATACAATTCCTAAAGCCACTAATACTCATAGCATTTCGGGCAAGGTGTGGGGGGAAAAAACACAGACAAACTTAGTAATCGGGATTAGGTATAAATTGTGTTGAAAGAAGGAATAAAAAATACAAAAAGGGGGGTTAGCATAGCATAACTCAGCAATTGCACATGTTGGTGAACAGCGTTGTTTAAAAAATAGCAAGACATGGGTTGACATTTAGGAGGTAAGTTAGGTTACATGGAGTTAATTAGGCAGTACTTGGTTTAACTCTTAAACTGGTTGAGAGAGGTACAGCCTTTGACATGATTCGGGAGGTCATTCCACATTCTGGGTCCCTTGATTTGTAGAGCACTTCTAGTTTGGTTACACACAGCCAAATTGAGTAACAGGAAGAGGTCTTGGACACAAATTTGTTCCATGCTAAATGTAGAGGAATCAGCTGAGTATTCCTCAAATAAAATAAGTTGCCTCAGCTTATAAGGTAAATAAAATAAGCATTTCTCAAATAAGTAGCTGCCTCACCTCACTGCCTTACTGCTACATAGCCTTCCCGGCATGGTGCCTTCTTTTGATAATTACTTGTTCCACACCCAAATTGTATAACAGGAAGAAGTTTTGGACCCCTACTTCCCTCTCTCTTTTTTAATAATTTACAGTATATAGTCATAATTATAGCTTTAAGTATTCAATGAATAAAGTTTGTGACATTTTTACCCTTCTCCTTACCTAACATCATTTGTGCAGCATATTTTTATTTTATGTCTCACCCAGATTTAATTTCAAAATAAAACCAAACTAAATAAATTAGAAATGGGTATGTATAGCTAAGGTACACCCTTACTACTAGGTGAACAGGGGCATTTGGTGATAGTATATGATCCCATCAGGCAGGGCTCATCACCTTCTCTCATATTTCATGTTCACCAGTGTTTATTTACTTAATAACTACTGGTATAATATCTTGCTATTATAAAGCTAATTCTACTATCATCAAACACATATTTACTTCAAGTTTCAAGCAGAGAATGCATATATAACTAACACGAAGGATTCCTCTTCACTAGATTCACCAGCTATAATATTATGGTCATGTTCCAATATCATAAATCGATCCCAGTGTTATGTAGTAGAGAAAAAATGACTTATATCCAGTTTACGTAAAGCTACGAGTGGTCGAAACCACACTTAAATCCCGGAATGAACTTACGAAGGTTTTTCCACTTAGGGTAGCTCTTTGAATACGGACCTAGCCGCCACGAAGGCGCTAAGAAGGAATTCGCTCTTAGCTAAGAGGAAAAACCTTCGTAAGTACCTTCCTGAATCCGGCCCCTGGATCCCTAAATGTTAATGATCCACTGACTTGAGTGAATCAGTAAATATAACATGGATTCAGGCTATAATGGACAGTCTGCTGACAGCCATATATTGAAATATTTGTATAGCCTAAATGGTTAACACATAATTGGTGTTAGTGATTAATATATAGTTATGAGCTGTTGCTCCTGGTGACCTAAAGATTCTTACTTCAGTATGAAGTGTAGGCCTAAGTGTTGTGGGCAATAAACTGCGTCCCACGAGTGCTACCTTATACATAAGGTATAAGTAGCAATGAATTGGTGTGACTTAGGCTAACCTATGTGTTACGTTGTTAGTAGACACAATTAATTAAAAGGGTTAGTCTTGATTACATCACAAAAGGATTAGTTATTACTAATTAGTATGTATAATTATAATTTTATGCCTATCCGGTTCGATAAGGACCATAATGTGGGACATTTGGGGCTTGACTCTATATATTTAAATATTAATATAGTAAAATCAATTTCGAAGGACCACCCGCTTTTATAGTAAAGAGGGAAACTGAGAAATTATGATCATTAGAAAATTCCTAGATGAACCAGTAACTATGGATAAAATACTGGAAAATATGATCACTGAAATAATTAATGGGCTGTATAATTAAATGAATCAAAGCCTCAAACACCTACATTGGGGGGGTATTACTGGAACTCAGTACGTCCAGGAACTAGTGTGGTTCGTTCACCAGTCCAATGTATAATAATCTAATCCTATGAATATTTATAGAGTCATTATCTTTATCTTCAAAAAGAACATAGACTACGAACATGAAATAATAAGTATAATGAACACATGTTAATCCAATGAACAGAGTTCTGCATGTAAAGGAGTACAGATAATAATCAAGGAATACAAAGGAATCTTAGCTTAATGACGATTCCCCAGAAGTTAGTTACGACTCATCTTCTGATTCCCCTGGACTCGTCATGGAACACTGGGAGTTGATTAACATGGGAAATGACAGCTCGGAGAATTCTTCACACACGCTGTAAATCAAATTGGTTTCAGTAGTAACAAATTAAACTACTAGAAATCTATATTCAAGAAAACGAGATTAAACATCAGAAAATAATAACCTGTAGTTTTTTATGGTCGCACGGCGTCACGACAAGCTACCCAGCAATAAACCTACCCCCTATAAGATGCATCAAATAAGGATAAGGATACTTAGCAAATATGGGGACTGTGTAAGTTAAGGCTTGCCGAAATTCGCGTCCTAGGCTCCGGTCTAGCCTATCCTAGATACTGGCGCGCTTCACTGGCCGGTCACGTGGAGTTACATAGAACCAAATTTAACAGGTTCCGTGATGACACTGACACCAGTGAAGGTATTTTCTGCAAAGGTTCTTCACACCTCACAGTGGCGACTTTCTTCTAGAGGTCTTGATGGCGTCTACCCTGGTGGCTGGGTAATGGCTTCTCGTCGTTAGCGTGTTGTCACATGTGCTCACCTACGCGTCACCTCGTGCCGACTGGCGTCTCCTCCGCCCCGCTCCGCGTCCCGCGTTTGTTACTCAAATTATTTATTGTGAATATTATCATTTTTCACAGTTGTGATTGAAATGTACGGGTTAGGACGAGTTTATTATTTAGAGGAGTTAAATATTATTATTTGCCAGTTTTATGATAGTAAACGAACAATGGAGATGAATTAAAGTCTCTCCAGGGCATTCACGCGTGACGTTAAATTTACTACTAGATAACAGTTATAACTATAAACGCTCTATTTGGCTTTAGTTAGGGATCAGTTTACCTGTAATTAATTATCACACAGAACACCGTTGTTTATAGAGAATCAAATTCAATTCTCAGACACATTGGATATAAATGTGTTTATTCTGGAAATCTGACGCAATACTCTCTGGGAATCTGACGCAATACTGGCGTCGGGTGACGTAAGAATTCTAGCCTTATTGTACAGATGTAATTATTAGTACATGCGAACTCTACGTTGGGTTAATTTTACTCACTACAATGATTAGTAGAATTAGTAATAATTAATGAGAATACATCAGTGTTGTATTTAGTGTTGGAAATTTCCAACAACGTGCCACTGACAACAGGATACGTGCCACTGACAACAGGATACGTGCCACTGACGACAGGATACGTGCCACTGACAACAGGATATGTGCAACTGACAACATGATATGTGCCACTGACAACATGATATGTGCCACTGACAACAGGATACATGCCACTGACAACAGGATACGTGCCACTGACAACAGGATACGTGCCACTGAAAACAGGATACGTGCCACTGACAACAGGATACGTGCCACTGACAACGAGATACGTGCCACTGACAATGAGATACGTGCTACTGATAACAGGATACGTGCCACTGACAATGAGATACGTGCCACTGACAACAAGATACGTGCCACTGACAACAGGATACGTGCCACTGACAACAGGATACGTGCCACTGACAACAGGATACGTGCCACTGACAACAGGATACATCCCACTGACAACAGGATACGTGCCACTGACAATAGGATACGAGCCACTGACAACAGGATACGTGCCACTGACAACAAGATACGTGCCACTGACAACAGGATACGTGCCACTGACAATGAGATACGTGCCACTGACAACAGGATATGTGCCACTGACAACAAGATACGTGCCACTGACAACAAGATACGTGCCACTGACAACAAGATACGTGCCACTGACAACAGGATACGTGCCACTGACAAAAAGATATGTGCCACTGACAACAAGATACGTGCCACTGACAACAGGATACGTGCCACTGACAATGAGATACGTGCTACTGATAACAGGATACGTGCCACTGACAACAGGATACGTGCCACTGACAACAAGATACGTGCCACTGACACCAGGATACGTGCCACTGACAATGAGATACGTTCCACTGACAACAGGATACGTGCCACTGACAATGAGATACGTGCCACTGACAACAGGATACGTGCCACTGACAAAAAGATACGTGCCGCTGACAACAGGATACGTGCCACTGACAATGATATACGTGCCACTGACAACAGGATACGTGCCACTGACAATGAGATACGTGCCACTGACAACAGGATACGTGCCACTGACAACAAGATACGTGCCACTGACAACAGGATACGTGCCACTGACAACAAGATACGTGCCACTGACAACAGGATACGTGCCACTGACAATGAGATACGTGCCACTGACAACAGGATACGTGCCACTGACAATGAGATACGTGCCACTAACAACAGGATACGTGCCACTGACAACAAGATACGTGCCGCTGACAACAGGATACGTGCCACTGACAATGAGATACGTGCCACTGACAACAGGATACGTGCCACTGACAATGAGATACGTGCCACTGACAACAGGATACGTGCCACTGACAACAAGATACATGCCACTGACAACAGGATACGTGCCACTGACAATGAGATACGTGCCACTGACAATAAGATACGTGCCACTGACAACAAGAGACGTGCCACTGACAATGAGATACGTGCCACTGACAACAGGATACGTGCCACTGACAATGAGATACGTGCCACTGACAACAAGATACGTGCCGCTGACAACAGGATACGTGCCACTGACAATGAGATACGTGCCACTGACAACAGGATACGTGCCACTGACAATGAGATACGTGCCACTGGCAACGAGATACGTACCACTGAGAACAGGATACGTGCCACTGACAACAGGATACATGCCACTGACAACAGGATACGTGCCACTGACAACAGGATACGTGCCACTGACAACGAGATACGTGCCACTGACAACAGGATACGTGCCACTGACAACAAGATACGTGCCGCTGACAACAGGATACGTGCCACTGACAACAGGATACGTGCTACTGACAACAAGATACGTGCCGCTGACATCAGGATACGTGCCACTGACAACAGGATACGTGCCACTAAAGATGTTCTTCCGGTATACAAAATATTCCAAGATGTTTGGAAGGGTTCCCAGGGTCAGTATCGACCTTGCCCAACATTCAAGACTTGGTTGCCAGAGATTTCTCGTTAAAAAGCTTTCGTGTGAAGGATGGAGGCAATTTTTACGAGGTCGGAAAGTAAGACCTTTGGTATAGGACATTAGGGCGGTCAATTTTCAAAGTGGGCGCCCACGAGAAGCGTATACTGCTTCAGCTGCTCCCTGTATCTGTTTATACTGTGTTGTGTAGGAAATGGTTTATTCGACAGTGTGTGAGTCTGTACTTATCTATTTGTACTCACCTATTTGTGCCTGCAGGATCGAGCATTGATTCTTGGATCCCGCCTTTCGAACTATCGGTTGTTTACGGCAATGACTCCGGTCCTATTTCCCTTTCATACCTAGTTTTAAAATTATGAATAGAATATGCTTCCACAACCTTTGTGTGTGTGTGTGTGTGTGTGTGTGTGTGTGTGTGTGTGTGTGTGTGTGTGTGTGTGTGTGTGTGTGTGTGTGTGTGTGTGTGTGTGTGTGTGTGTGTGTGTGTGTGTGTGTGTGTGTGTATGTGTGTGAAAGTGTGTGTGTGTGTGTGTGAGTGTGCTTGTGTTTGTTTGTTTGTGTGTGTGTGTGTGTGTGTATTCACCTAGTTGTATTCACCTAGTTGTGTTTGCGGGGGTTGAGCTTTGCTCTTTCGGCCCGCCTCTCAACTGTCAACTGTTTACTAACTACACTAACTACTTTTTTTTTCACACCACACACACACACACACACACACACACACACACACACACACACACACACACACACACACACACACACACACACACACACACACACACACACACACACACATACACACACAAAAAAAAAATGTCGGTGAACGACCAAGTGACAAGACTAAGGAAGACAGAGGGGGCATATACTGAAAGTGACAAGGAAATCTGTGAGGCACTGAATGCCAGTTTCCATGGAGTGTTCACTACCGAGCCTGAGCAGCTCCCATTGTTGGAAGGGGTTACCCTAGATGAAAGACTATCAGATATAGAGGTGACAGCAGAGGAGGTAATGAAACAGTTGACAACTCTAGATGCAACTAAAGCAGTTGGACCAGACAAAGTATCACCGTGGATACTAAAAGAAGCAGCACAGGCCCTCAGCGTGCCTCTGGCAATGATCTTTAATGAGTCACTTATGTCAGGAGAATTGCCCAGTTGCTGGAAGAAGGCAAATGTTGTGCCGATCTTCAAGAAAGGAGATAGGGAGGAGGCACTTAACTACAGACCTGAATCACTGACAAGCATCCCCTGTAAAATATTGGAAAGAATAATTAGGCTGCGACTGGTTGCATACCTGGAGAACATTAGGTTTGTGAACAAACATCAACATGGGTTCTGGACAGGGAAATCGTGCCTAACAAACCTTCTGGAATTCTATGATAAAATAACGAGGATAAGACAGGACAGAGATGGTTGGGCAGACTGCATATTTCTGGACTGCCAAAAAGCCTTTGATACAGTACCGCACATGAGACTGCTGTTCAAGCTCGAGAGGCAGGCGGGGGTGGGGGGAAAGGTCCTAGAATGGATAAGGAACTACCTAACAGGAAGGAGCCAAAGAGTTACGGTAAGGGGCGAGAAGTCGGACTGGCGAACAGTAACAAGTGGAGTACCACAAGGATCGGTGCTGGGACCAATTCTATTTCTTGTATATGTTAACGACATGTTTACAGGCGTAGAGTCCTACATGTCGATGTTTGCGGATGATGCAAAGTTGATGAGAAGAGTTGTGACAGATGAGGATTGCAGGATCCTCCAAGAGGACCTGAACAGATTGCAGAGATGGTCAGAGAAATGGCTACTAGAATTCAACACGAGCAAATGTAAAGTTATGGAAATGGGACTAGGAGATAGGAGACCAAAGGGACAGTACACAATGAAGGGGAAAAGCCTACCTGTAACGACGCGTGAAAGAGACCTGGGGGTGGACGTAACACCTAATCTATCTCCTGAGGCACATATTAATAGGATAACGACAGCAGCGTACTCTACACTGGCAAAAGTTAGAACATCATTCAGAAAACCTAAGGAATGAGGCATTTAGGGCGCTTTACACTGCCTACGTAAGGCCAGTCTTAGAGTATGCCGCCTCATCATGGAGTCCCCATCTGAAGAAGCATATAATGAAACTGGAAAAGGTTCAGAGGTTTGCAACGAGACTCGTCCCAGAGCTACGAGGGATGGGGTATGAAGAGCGCCTGAGGGAACTGTGCCTTACGACACTAGAAAGAAGAAGGGAGAGGGGGGACATGATAGGAACGTATAAGATACTCAGAGGAATTGACAGAGTGGACATAGACGAAATGTTCACACGGAATAGTAACAGAACGAGAGGACATGGATGGAAGCTTGAAACTCAGATGAGTCACAGAGATGTTAGGAAGTTTTCTTTTAGCGTGAGAGTAGTGGGGAAATGGAATGCACTTCAGGAACAGGTTGTGGAAGCAAATACTATTCATAATTTTAAAACCAGGTATGATAGGGAAATGGGACAGGAGTCATTGCTGTAAACAACCGATGCTCGAAAGGCGGGATCCAAGAGTCAATGCTCGATCCTGCAGACACAACTAGGTGAGTACAACTAGGTGAGTACACACACACACACACACACACACAGGAAGCAGCCCGTGACAGCTGACTAACTCCCAGGTACCTATTTACTGCTAGGTAACAGGGGCATTCAGGGTGAAAGAAACTTTGCCCATTTGTTTCTGCCTCGTGCGGGAATCGAACCCGCGCCACAGAATTACGAGCCCTGCGCGCTATCCACCAGGCTACGAGGCCCCCCCGTATCCTGGGCCCCGTAATGTGTGTACTGTGTACTCACCTAGTTGTACTCACCTAGTTGTGTTTGCGGGGGTTCAGCTCTGGCTCTTTGGTCCCGCCTCTCAACCGTCAATCAACAGGTGTACAGATTCCTGAGCCTATCGGGCTCTGTCATATCTACCCTTGAAACTGTGTATGGAGTCAGCCTCCACCACATCACCCCCTAATGCATTCCATTTGTCAACCACTCTGACACTAAAAAAGTTCTTTCTAATATCTCTGTGGCTCATTTGGGCACTCAGTTTCCACCTGTGTCCCCTTGTGCGTGTTCCCCTTGTGTTAAATAGACTGTCTTTATCTACCCTATCAATTCCCTTCAGAATCTTGAATGTGGTGATCATGTCCCCCCTAACTCTTCTGTCTTCCAGCGAAGTGAGGTTTAATTCCCGTAGTCTCTCCTCGTAGCTCATACCTCTCAGCTCGGGTACTAGTCTGGTGGCAAACCTTTGAACCTTTTCCAGTTTAGTCATATCCTTGACTAGATATGGACTCCATGCTGGGGCTGCATACTCCAGGATTGGCCTGACATATGTGGTATACAAAGTTCTGAATGATTCTTTACACAAATTTCTGAATGCTGTTCGTATGTTGGCCAGCCTGGCATATGCCGCTGATGTTATCCGCTTGATATGTGCTGCAGGAGACAGGTCTGGCGTGATATCAACCCCCAAGTCTTTTTCCTTCTCAGACTCCTGAAGAATTTCCTCTCCCAGATGATACCTTGTATCTGGCCTCCTGCTCCCTACACCTATCTTCATTACATTACATTTGGTTGGGTTAAACTCTAACAACCATTTGTTCGACCATTCCTTCAGCTTGTCTAGGTCTTCTTGAAGCCTCAAACAGTCCTCTTCTGTTTTAATCCTTCTCACAATTTTAGCATCGTCCGCAAACATTGAGAGAAATGAATCGATACCCTCCGGGAGATCATTTACATATATCAGAAACAAGATAGGACCGAGTACAGAGCCCTGTGAGACTCCACTGGTGACTTCACGCCAATCGGAGGTCTCACCCCTCACCGTAACTCTCTGCTTCCTATTGCTTAGATACTCCCTTATCCACTGGAGCACCTTACCAGCTACACCTGCCTGTCTCTCCAGCTTATGTACCAGCCTCTTATGCGGTACTGTGTCAAAGGCTTTCCGACAATCCAAGAAAATGCAGTCCGCCCAGCCCTCTCTTTCTTGCTTAATCTGTGTCACCTGATCGTAGAATTCTATCAAGCCTGTAAGGCAAGATTTACCCTCCCTGAACCCATGTTGGCGATTTGTCACGAAGTCCCTTCTCTCCAGATGTGTTACCAGGTTTTTTCTCACGATCTTCTCCATCACCTTGCATGGTATACAAGTCAAGGACACTGGCCTGTAGTTCAGTGCCTCTTGTCTGTCGCCCTTTTTGTATATTGGGACCTCATTCGCCGTCTTCCATATTTCTGGTAGGTCTCCCGTCTCTAGTGACTTACTATACACTATGGAGAGTGGCAAGCAAAGTGCCTCTGCACACTCTTTCAGTACCCATGGTGAGATCCCATCTGGACCAACAGCCTTCCTAACATCCAGATCCAGCAGGTGTCTCTTGACCTCCTCTCTCGTAATTTCGAACTCCTCCAAGGCCGCCTGGTTTATCTCCCTTTCTCCTAGCACAGTGACCTCACCCTGTTCTATTGTGAAGACCTCCTGGAACCTCTTGTTGAGTTCCTCACACACCTCTCTGTCATTCTCTGTATACCTGTCCTCGCCTGTTCTAAGTTTCAATACCTGTTCTTTCACTGTTGTTTTCCTTCTGATGTGACTGTGGAGTAGCTTTGGTTCGGTCTTGGCTTTGTTTGCTATATCATTTTCAAAATTTTTCTCTTCTTCTCTTCTCACCTTGACGTACTCATTCCTGGTTCTCTGGTATCTCTCTCTGCTTTCTGGTGTTCTGTTATTCCGGAAGTTCCTCCACGCCTTTTTGTTCAGTTTCTTCGCTTCCATACATGCCCTATTATACCATGGATTCTTCTGTTGCTTCTCGGATTTTTCCCTTTTGGCCGGGATGAACCTGTTTACTGCCTCCTGACACTTTTGGGTAACATAGTCCATCATACCCTGTACAGACTTGTCTCTGAGGTCTGTGTCCCAAGGTATTTCACTTAGGAAACTTCTCATCTGTTCATAATTCCCCTTTCGGTATGCCAGCCTTTTGATTCCTAGTTCTTTTTGGGGGGAGATAAGTCCTAGCTCTACCAGGTACTCAAAGTTCAATACACTGTGGTCACTCATTCCCAAGGGCGCTTCCATCTTAACTTCCCTTATATCCCATTCATTTAGGGTAAATATCAAATATGTGTGTGTGTGTGTGTGTGTGTGTGTGTGTGTGTGTGTGTGTGTGTGTGTGTGTGTGTGTGTGTGTGTGTGTGTGTGTTCCAATATTTTAAATTTTACCTCTTTGCATCGAACAAATCCCTCGGAAAACTTCTCTGACTTAACTAACAGAATAAGGCAATAGAATATTGTCCAGTCATAATAATAATATATTTGTGTTTTCCTAAATAATCAAGGATTTTCCTGTTTTGACCTTTGGTGCCTCCTCTTTATAATTACTTACCTTCCGTCTAACCAATATATACCACACTACTTTATTTACACATTTGATAGAAACAACCGCTAGAAGATTTAGGCGAATTTGTATTCAGCCCATTTTGTAATGTCTTTACATTTTAAAAGCCACATTGATATTAACATTCCTATGTGTGTGTATGTTGGGAGATTTGTCTATGTTTTACGTGAAAGCATGTACAAGAATACTGTTGAAAGTGTGAATCTATCTTAGGTTTGGACATAAAGTTCTTAGTCTTGTCTGGTCACTAGTATAGAGGTAGAGCTCTTACTAGCGGGAGCAATATCTCCACCATTCAGGTAGACAATTCGAAAGACAGACGCCACTGAGCTGACAATCGGTCTTGCAGGACTATTGGCTTTATTCGTCTTAATAAGGCCAATTATATATATATCAAAGATGGTGATTTAGTCCTAAGTTATGTAATAATTGTAATATTCTTAAGTAAATTTCTTAAATTCTTTTTTAAAATACGTCATGACTTTCTCAGTTAGATCTTTACTTTTCGTCAGTCAAGTATTCTTATCATTAAGAAGCTCTTCCATTATATTAACGTAGTCTCGTTCATGATAACAACCTCATTAGATTTATCAGTCAGTTATTTGCAAATCTCAAACTTTTGTAATGTTTTAAACACTAATGAATCGATTCAGATAACTGGCGGTAACTCCGTTTAGTAAGGAGCTAACAGTAACTCCGTTTAGAAAGGAACTAACAGTAATTCCGTTTAGTAAGGAACTGTGTATAATTAATATATACACTACCTTTTTATATATTAATCTCTTTCACCCAATCATAATCCTGACACAGAATCATCTATAGAAGCCTCCAGTCTGCCAGTCACAACCCATGTTCAGCTTTTCACAGAAACTCCACTTAGCCAATCCCAATCCTCTCTTTATCTCGTGTATCTTTCCCCCAGTCAATCACAGTTGAGCATGAGGCTCAAGACATCTTCATTATGAATATATTAAAAACTTTCAGCGATCACGAGCTCTAATGGTTCCTCAGCACCCATGACCATTATTCCTGGCGTCATTTCCCTTAAAAGTGCCCTGATGTAACGACATCCTATTAACCATTTCTCTCCCATAATGCCTTATGGAACATTTCCAGGTCCCCGGGACTCACGGAAAAAGTTTTTTTACAACAATTCCATGATATTTTCTGTCTCTGAAATTAAATTGATATTGATTATTATTGTTATGTGGTAATTGTGATATAGAGAAGTATTTGAGATATTATAATATTTCTGTGCTTATTACCTGCTTCTGCTCCTTGTTTTTTTCTTGTGCAGAGCGAAGGCTTCAGAACACAACTTTGTACTGACTTAGAACCTTAATCGCTTATGTATTGTCCTCAAACTAAGCTTCCTATCGGCACATGGCAGCGTTGTGTCCCCTGTGAAGTGAATAGTTGAAGGAGGGTGAGAGCTGATCCCTTCTTCTTCTTCTTCAGGGAGAGTTACGCCTCTTTCTCTTCCTTTTTCTCCGTCTCTTTTATCTCTTCGGAAGGTCTCTGTCTCTTTCACTCTTCAAGGAGACTATGCCTTTTTTCTCTAGTTTGTCTGCATCTTTTCTCGTCAGGGGACCTTTGGTTCTCTCTCTCTCTCTCTGTCTCTCTCTCTCTCTCTCTCTCTCTCTCTCTCTCTCTCTCTCTCTCTCTCTCTCTCTCTCTCTCTCTCTCTCTCTCTCTCTCTCTCTCTCTCTCTCTCTCTCTCTCTCTCTCTCTCTCTCTCTCTCTCTCTCTCTCTCTCTCTCTCTCTCTCTCTCTCTCTCTGTCTGTCTGTCTGTCTGTCTGTCTGTCTCTCTCTCTCTCTCTCTCTCTCTCTCTCTCTCTCTCTCTCTCTCTCTCTCTCTCTCTCTCTCTCTCTCTCTCTCTGTCTGTCTGTCTGTCTGTCTGTCTGTCTGTCTGTCTGTC
>NC_091180.1:3234889-3258887 GCF_040958095.1 Procambarus clarkii | reverse complement strand
GCGAGGGGGGAACCCACAACCAGCTACCCAGTAACACCAGCGGGGAGGGCAACCCCACCACCCTCCTCTGCATAGAAAACCTCCCTTTCCTTCCTGTCCTCCCGCCCCGTTCACCCCATACCCTTCCTGTCCTTCCCCCTTCACTTGACTCCTCACCCCTCATCCCAGTATCCTCTGCAACCCTGGCATCCACCTCACAAATCCTTACACCCATGGTACAGCTTCCTCCACCAGCAGAACATTCACCAAGGAGGAGATTTGAGAAGAGACAGAAGAAAGTGAGCCTCAAGGCAATGTACACTAACATTGACGGTATTACAAATAAAGCAAATGAAATTGGAGAATGGGTACAAGAGGAAAACCCAGACATAATAGCTCTCACAGAAACAAAGCTGACGAAAACAATAACAAATGCAGTGTTCTCACAGGACTATTATGTTATGAGGAAAGAGAGAGAAGGAAGAGGTGGGGGTGGTGTAGCTCTGCTGGTAAGAAAAGGCTGGGATTTTGAGGAGTTGGTTGTACAGGGATGTGAAGGTTTCAGTGACTACATAATACGATCAATAACAACTGGAGGGCAAAAAATTATAGTCGTAGTCATATATAATCCGCCACCAAATGACAGAAGACCCAGACAAGAATATAATAGAAGCAATATGGCCACCATTAACATACTAGAGAGCAGCTTCTGTTGCTAGCAGGAATGGATCTGGACTACTAATCAGGAGAGACTTCAACCATGGGAAGATAGATTGGGAGAACAGAGACCCGCATGGAGGACCAGAAACATGGAGAGCTCAGCTGCTGGACGTGGCAACAAGAAACTTTCTAAGCCAGCACATCAAGGAACCAACAAGAATGAGAGGAGAGGATGAACCAGCAATGCTTGATCTGATATTTACCCTAAATGAGTGGGATATAAGGGAAGTCAAGATGAAAGCGCCCTTGGGAATGAGTGACCACAGTGTATTGAACTTTGAGTACCTGGAAGAGCTAGGAATTATCCCCCCCAAAAAAGACCTAGGAAACAAAAGGCTGGCATACCAAAAGGGAAATTAGGAGGAGATGAGAAACCGATTATGATTACAGTAAGGGAAATACCTTGGGACACAGACCTCAGAGATAAGTCTGTACAAGATATGATGGACTATGTCACCCAAAAGTGTCAGGAGGCAGTAAGCAGATACATCCTGGCCCAAAAGGAAAAATCCGAGAAGCAAAAGAAGAATCCATGGTATAATAGGGCATGTATGGAAGCAAAGAAACTGAACAAAAGGGCGTGGGGGAACTTCCGGAATAACAGAACACCAGAAAGCAGAGAGAGATACCAGAGAACCAGGAATGAGTATGTCAGGGTGGGAAGAGAAGCAGAGAAAAGTTATGAAAATGATATAGCAAACAAAGCGAAGACCGAACCAAAGCTACTCCACAGTCACATCAGAAGGAAAACAACAGTGAAAGAACAGGCAGTGAAACCTAGAACAGGCGAGGATAGGTATACAGAGAATGACAAAGAGGTGTGTGATGAACTCAACAAGAGGTTCCAAGAGGTCTTCACAACAGATTAAGGTGAGATAACTGTGCTAGGAGAAAGGGAAGTAAACCAGGCGGCCTTGGACGAGTTTGAAATTACGAGAGAGGAGGTCAAGAGACACCTGCTGGACCTGGATGCTAGAAAAGCTGATGGTCCAGACGGGATCTCACCATGGGTACTGAAAGAGTGTGCAGAGGCACTTTGCTTGCCACTCTCCATAGTGTATAGTAGGTCACTGGAGACGGGAGACCTACCAGAAATATGGAAGACGGCGAATGTGGTCCCAATATACAAAAAGGGCGACAGTCAAGAGGCACTGAACTACAGGCCAGTATCCTTGACTTGTATACCATGCAAGGTGATGGAGAAGATCGTGAGAAAAAACCTGTTAGCACATCTGGAGAGAAGGGACTTCGTGACAAATCGACAACATGGGTTCAGGGAGGGTAAATCTTACCTGACTGGCTTAATAGAATTCTATGACCAGGTAACACAGATTAAGCAAGAAAGAGAGGGCTGGGCGGACTGCATTTTCTTGGATTGTCGGAAAGCCTTTGACACAGTACCGCATAAGAGGCTGGTACACAAGCTGGAGAGACAGGCAAGTGTAGCTGGTAAGGTGCTCCAGTGGATAAGGGAGTACCTAAGCAATAGGAAGCAGAGAGTTACGGTGAGGGGTGAGACCTCCGATTGGCGTGAAGTCACCAGTGGAGTCCCACAGGGCTCTGTACTCGGTCCTATCTTGTTTCTGATATATCTAAATGATCTCCCGGAGGGTATAGATTCATTTCTCTCAATGTTTGCGGACGATGCCAAAATTACGAGAAGGATTAAGACAGAAGAGGACTGTTTGAGGCTTCAAGAAGACATAGACACACTGCAGGAATGGTCGAACAAGTGGTTGTTTGAGTTTAACCCAACCAAATGTAATATAATGAAGATAGGTGTAGGGAGCAGGAGGCCAAATACAAGGTATCATCTGGGAGAGGAAATTCTTCAGGAGTCCGAGAAAGAAAAAGACTCGGGAGTTGATATCACGCCAGACCTGTCTCCTGCAGCACATATCAAGAGGATAACATCAGCGACATATGCCAGGCTGGCCAACATACGAACGGCATTCAGAAATTTGTGTAAAGAATCATTCAGAACTTTGTATACCACATATGTCAGGCCAATTCTGGAGTATGCAGCCCCAGCATGGAGTCCATATCTAGTCAAGGATAAGACTAAACTGGAAAAGGTTCAAAGAGTTGTCACCAGACTAGTACCCGAGCTGAGAGGTATGAGCTACGAGGAAAGACTACGAGAATTAATCCTCACTTCGCTGGAAGACAGAAGAGTTAGGGGGGGACATGATCACCACATTCAAGATTCTCAAGGGAACTGATAGGGTAGATAAAGACAGGCTATTTAACACAAGGGGCACACGCACAAGGGGACACAGGTGGAAACTGACCGCCCAAATGAGCCACGGAGATATTAGAAAGAACTTTTTTAGTTTCAGAGTGGTTGACAAATGGAATGCATTAGGAAGTGATGTGGTGGAGGCTGACTCCATACACAGTTTCAAGTGTAGATATGATAGAGCCCAATAGGCTCAGGAATCTGTACACTTGTTGATTGACGGTTGAGAGGCGGGACCAAAGAGCCAGAACTCAACCACTGCAAACACAACTAGGTGAGTAAAACTAGGTGAGTACACACAAACACACACAGGGGCCTCGTAGCCTGGTGGATAGCGCGCAGGACTCGTAATTCTGTGGCGCGGGTTCGATTCCCGCACGAGTCAGAAACAAATGGGCAAAGTTTCTTTCATCCTAAGTGCCCCTGTTACCTAGCAGTAAATAGGTACCTGGGAGTTAGTCAGCTGTCACGGGCTGCTTCCTGGGGTGTGTGTGTGTGTGTGTGTGGTGTGGAACAAAAAAAAAAGTAGTTAGTAAACAGTTGATTGACAGTTGAGAGGCGGGCCGAAAGAGCAGAGCTCAACCCCCGCAAAAACACAACTAGTAAACACACACACACACACACACACACACACACACACACACACACACACACACACACACACACACACACACACTCACACACACACACACACACACACACACGCACACACACATACAATACAAGGCGAAGCAAGAAAAAGTTCAGAGGTATGCCACTAGGCTAGTCCCAGAACTAAGAGGCATGAGTTCCAAAGAAAGGCTGCGGGAGATACACCTCACGACACTGGAAGACAGAAGAGTAAGGGGAGACATGATCACTACCTACAAAATTCTCAGAGGAATTGATAGGGTAGATAAGGATAAACGTTTTAATATGGGTGGTACGCGAACAAGGGGACACAACTGGAAACTGAATACCCGAATGAGACACAGGGACGTTTGAAATAACTTTTTCAGTGTCAGAGTAGTTAACAGGTGGAATGCATTAGACAGTAATGTGGTGGAGGCTGACTCCATTCAGTTTCAAATGTAGATATGATAGAGCCCAATAGGCTCAGGAATCTGTACACCAGTTGATTGACAGTTGAGAGGCGGGACCAAAGAGCAAGAGCTCAACCCCCCGCAAGCACAACTATGTGAGTACAACTACAAGGCCTACATGACTTATAGGGCCTCGTGGCTGAGAGGACAGTGGTCAGGGGTAGCAGTCCTAAGAGCCCGGGTTCGTTTCCCGCCCGAGGCGGAATCAAATGAGCAGAGTTTCTTTCACCTGATACAGCTGTTTGTCGTGCAGTAAATAGGTACCTGAGAGTTAGACAACTGCTACAGGCTGCCCTCATAGGGAAGTGTGGGTATGTATTAGAGAGATAAATATGTAGTAATCATAATAGGGGGAAAATATATAGCGGTTAGAATGGCGGGGTCCAAGAGCTAATAGCTCAATTCTGCAGGCACAAATAGTAAATAAATCCACACACACTCGCGGACGCCACTGTACACACAGAAGCAGGTGCGAGTGTGTACTAATACTAGACATAAGTACTAATTAATACTAACATACTAATAAGGCCTCAAGGGGGGGGGGGCATGTGCTGTTGATAAGAGGTAAAGAACGCAACGCATGAAGAAGTCAATGACATTGTGTAGAGAAGTCTCATTCCAACCCGCAGCTCAGCACAGAGGGATGTGCTGCGCACCTAGCAATGCAGACGCGACCCAATAGCGGCCTGAAGCACCCAAATGCAGTTGCCCTTCTACCTGGAAATATGACAAGCACAGTGTTGAACGACACGATTGTTCTCACACTGGCAGACCTCATCTCTCTATAGAGGTGTTGAGAGTGTGTTACTTCCTTTAGAATCTCATTCTGAAGACCATAAAAAACACAAGAGCCTTGCACTTCGTTGCTGCTTCATTTCAATACGTTAACAGATCTTTTTAGAAAAAGATACTCAATTGCTTGAAGACGTTAGCTGATAAAGTTTAAGAAACCAAGAAACTTTAAGCCACTTATTTATTATTATTGTTATTTATTTATTAATTTTTTTAAGCACTTCACTCTGTCGATGTAAAGAGGAAATGCCAGTATATCCATGGCTCTCACCTCTATAGAGCCACACCTTCAACGACAAGTTGTTCTTGCAACATTTGAGAAAGTCAATTTTTCAAATGATTTCTCTATGCAGTGAGATTAGAAAAGCAGTTCAAGGTTAGGTAATGCTGCCAGTCATGTAGTCTCCGCCCAGACATCTTCAGAGAGATTACAGTAATTATGGATGTCTCAACCAGTCAGCTGCAGGTGAGCTAACAGTGCCAGTCTTGAAGCTGCACCAGTCAGCTGCAGGTGAGCTAACAGTGCCAGTCTTGAAGCTGCACCAGTCAGCTGCAGGTGAGCTAACAGTGCCAGTCTTGAAGCTGCACCAGTCACCTGCAGGTGAGCTAACAGTGCCTGTCTTGAACCTGTACCAGTCAGCTGCAGGTGAGCTAACAGTGCCAGTCTCGAAGCGGCACCAGTCACCTTGTGTTGATCGAAGTCCAGACGAATGATCAGCTGTTACGATGTAAACATCACAAAGTCCTTACCTTAAACTCTCTTACTACTGATTGTAACAAAAACAAATAATTCTGTCGGTATATATCTGAATTTGGTTACGAAAATGGGGGTGGGTAGGGAAAAGGAAATAATGGAGAGATGGACGAAGGGTGAGAGGAGGAGGGAGGGGGGGATATGAGTGGAAGGGGAGAGAATGGGGAGAGGGAAGGAGCAAATGGTGACTGGAAAGATCAGGCACCGTACGTAGCAACACAAAGGAACAAATTATTGGGTCCATCTCCACAGGTGCGTGTCAGCGCTTACTTTGTTTTTCCACCTCGTCGTTCCGAGGCCCTGATGAACGCCGCCACACGCAGCACGATCCCTGTCTACTAACCAAATCATGCGTGCAGGAAGGGTTGAGATTCAGCTCTTTGGTCCCGTCTCAAAACTGTGTTTACCTTTTCGTGATAATAACTTGTCCGTGACGACTTTGAGAGCGTAATGTCCAAGGGGCTGGATTTGTCCAAACAAAATACGCGAGAGCGTAAGAATCTTTCCCCTGGCGGTTACGCTGCCCCCTGCGGGAATAGGCCCTAAAAGTGGCGTCGATTCGACCTCGAATCAACCTTATAATCGTCGATTCAACGCCGAATCATCGTTATTAACGGTAGCTATGCCCACTGGGTATATGACCTTGGTGTCTATAACTCTTAGTAGATATTTGTCAAATCATAAAATACACATTTAATATCATAAAAGATGTTATTGCAATAATTATTAAGTAAATAATAAACATTTCTGAACATTGCATATCATTGAAGCTAAAGCTTACTGACTGAGTCGGCATACATACATATATATATATATATATATATATATATATATATATATATATATATATATATATATATATATATATATATATATATATATATATATATATATATATATATATATATATGTCGTACCTAGTAGCCAGAACGCACTTCTCGGCCTACTATGCAAAGACCGATTGGCCTAATAAGCCAAGTTTTCATGAATTAGTTGTTTTTCGACTACCTAACCTACCTAACCTAACCTAACCTATAAAGATAGGTTAGGTTAGGTTAGGTAGGGTTGGTTAGGTTCGGTCATATATCTACGTTAATTTTAACTCCAATAAAAAAAATTGACCTCATACATAATGAAATGGGTAGCTTTATCATTTCATAAGAAAAGAAAATAGAGAAAATATATTAATTCAGGAAAACTTGGCTTATTAGGCAAATCGGGCCTTGCATAGTAGGCCGAGAAGTGCGTTCTGACACACACACAATCAATTCGATTCTAACACGATTCTAACAAAGACACGATTCTAACAAAGAAAAGCCACCAGCAACATGTGGGAGAATTCAAAAAAGTATTCCTCCAGAGGGCCATGGCGGCAGAAGCAAGGAAGAAGTGCAGGGCAAGAGGGGAAAACCAGGAAACCACAGCTCCCAACACATAACACCTAGAGTCGAGGGGGAAACCCACAACCAGCTACCCAGTAACACCAGCATGGAGGGCAACCCCACCACCCTCCTCTGCATAGAAAACCCCCCTTCCTTCCTGTCCTCCCGCCCCGTTCACCCCATACCCTCCCTGTCCTTCCCCCTCCACTTGACCCCCCACCCTTCATCCCAGTATCCTCTGCAACCCTGGTATCCACCTCACAAATCCTCACACCCATGGCACAGCTTCCTCCACAAACAGAACATTCACCAAGGAGGAGATTTGAGAAGGGACAGAAGAAAGTGAGCCTCAAGGCAATGTACACTAACATAGACGGTATTACAAATAAAGCAAATGAACTTGGAGATTGGGTACTGTTATGATCTCAGCCTGCAGGAGAAACGAGTCTCCCTCCTTGAGAGTTATTCATCAAGCCTGACCTGATTAGAAGGTCTAGCAAATATTGAGGTGATAACCCATATGTAAAATAGTTGCTTGGATATGTATAACAGTTTGAGATTATGGGCAATGAAGAAGAAAACAGATAAATGACTGGCTAGGAGATGTGGACATTTTGCTGGAGGCGTGAGGCTCGCTTCCGGAGGACCTTGACCTCACTTGAGTGCCAGACATCGCAGGGGAAAGCCGCGCTCCGTTGAGCTCCCATCAGAAGGGAACCCCTAGTGATATATCTCGAAGAGAAGAGAAGTATGCAGATGTGCCAGCTGTAGAATCGAGCTGGGAACGTTGTGGTCTCAAGTCCTGGTCGACGGGCAGATATTAAATCGCCCAGAGGCATTATTGTGGGCCGTGGAAGCGCCCTGACCAAGCTCTGTCAGAGGGATAGCGCCCTCGACTAGACAATCTGTGGTAAGCACGATTTAAGCCAGTTCATAGTGATTGCTTGTAGTTGGTCGTGTGCCCAGCGACAGTAGTGATGTTTATTTATAAGTTAGACATGTTTTAATAAGGCAGAAGGCCTGAAATAAGAGAGTGGAGAGGGAGGAACATGGAGCGACGTCCGTCCCCTCTGAGCGCTGGCGGGCAACTGAGGGAGCCTGGCTCCTGACGGTGAAGGACCCTCCCTGAGTGAGGAGGCCCGCCGAGCGAGGTGGAGTATGGACCTGCCCAAAACGGGGGAGTCCACTCTCACTGTATGTAGAGGACAGATAGAGGTTGGACGCAAACATATTGTGTGATTATTTTTGTTTATGTGTTAAAGGGGAAACAATTTTATTGGAGTGTCGATGGGTTGCAGGTTTGTCTTTGGGGAAGAAGTTGCTGAGAAATTCGAAGCCAGCATAGATGAAGTAATTGATGAGACTCCAAGGTAGTGGAGCAGAGGACCTCGAGCTGTGAGGAGAAGCAGTGAAGAGGAGTGTCACGTGCTTCTGTAGAGGTGGTGAAGCACCATAGTTGCTCGAGGAAACTTCATGGTGTAGCAGCCAAGAGAGCTATGGAGGAACCTAGCCGAAGGGTGAAGCACCGTAGTTGCTCAAAGAAACTTCATGATAGCGGCCTGGAGGAGCTGCAGAGGATCCTGGTAGTGAAGCCCGGAAGAACCTGAAGATATCAGGGTAGTGAACTTCCAGAGGTGGAAGGGAAGTTCTGGTGGATTACTTGTAGGGAGTTGATAGTGTTTGGTTGTCATTAGCGTGCAAGACGCAGTGAGAGGTGAGTGATTGTTGGCATTCTTATGTCAAGGAGTGTTTTATACTGAAGTTTAGAGTTACAGACGTAGGCTGGATTACCTACAGACGTATGCGTTCTAGGACTGATAGAGTGATCGATTAATCATTGTTGTGTATCAATGAACATTTATACTGATATGTTATTGCATTCAAATGCTGATTTTCTTTGTACACATTTATAGATACATATATGTATTCTCTTGCTGATGGTGCAACAGTGTATGTAGACTTGATCAACTTGAGGAGGTTGATAGTATCAGGTGGTGAACCAGGAGGTAGGATACCACTTGATAAGCTGATGATAGAGTTCTGATGGTGTTGGAGTGCAACCTGATTTTAATATTATAGAGTATAGGATTCATTATTATTATATGTGTGTATGTATCGTGTATGTGCTTTGTCCAGTAAATGTATCCCAATTTGCTGGGTTTGACCTTGTCCTTGTGAGGCTTCCCATGAAATAGTACAGAAGGAGAGAGAGAGAGAAAGAACCAAGAAACACTGCTGTGGACAGGGTAGAAGGTAATACTAATAAGTCAAAGGGGGATTGAGGAGATCATATTACCTAAGGAGAGAGTGGGGAGTCACAGCGGCTCGAGTGGGTGTGTGCACGTGACAACGAGGCTAAGTGTTGGAGCCGCATCCCCTAAACGTGTGACGTTGAGCCCCTCTCCAAGAGCCAGAAGCGCCAAGGGTGATCTCCTAGTGAGGTATAAGCACTCTACCGAGTTGTGGGTTGGGTTGTCCGTAGAAAAGGATCAACAAAAACAACACCACCAACACACAATCTATAATAGTACTAGAGGAAAACCCAGACATAATAGCTCTCACAGAAACAAAGCTTAAGAAAACAATAACAAATGCAGTGTTCCCACAGGACTATTATGTTATGAAGAAAGATAGAGAAGGAAGAGGTGGGGGTGGTGTAGCTCTGCTGGTAAGAAAAGGCTGGGATTTTGAGGAGTTGGTTGTTCAGAGATGTGAAGGTTTCAGTGACTACATAATAGGAACAATACCAACTGGAGGGCAAAAAATTATAGTCGTAGTCATATATAATCCACCACCAAATGACAGAAGACCCAGACAGGAATATGATAGAAACAATGTGGCCACCATTAACATAATAGAGAGAGCAGCTTCTGTTGCTAGCAGGAATGGATCTGGACTACTAATCAGGAGAGACTTCAACCATGGGAAGATAGATTGGGAGAACAGAGACCCGCATGGAGGACCAGAAACATGGAGAGCTAAGCTGCTGGACGTGGCAACAATAAACTTTCTAAGCCAGAACATAAAAGAATCCAACAAGAATGAGAGGAGAGGATGAACCAGCAATGCTTGACCTGATATTTACCCTAAATGAGTGGGATATAAGGGAAGTCAAGATAGAAGCACCCTTGGGAATGAGTGATCACAGTGTATTGAACTTTGAGTACCTGGTAGAGCTAGGAATTATCCCCCCCAAAAAACGAACTAGGAAACAAAAGGCTGGCAATACCGAAAAGGAAATTATGAGGAGATGAGAACCGATATGATTACAGTAAGGGAAATACCTTGGGACACAGACCTCAGAGCTAAGTCTGTACAAGATATGATGGACTATGTCACCCAAAAGTGTCAGGAGGAAGTAAGCAGATACATCGCGGCCCAAAAGGAAAAATCCGAGAAGCAAAAGAACCCATGGTATAATAGGGCATGTATGGAAGCATAGAAACTGAACAAAAGGGCGTGGGGGAACTTTCGAAATAACAGTACACCAGAAAGCAGAGAGAGATACCAGAGAACCAGGAATGAGTATGTCAGGGTGAGAAGAGAAGCAGAGAAAAGTTATTAAAATGATATAGCAAACAAAGCCAAGACCGAACCAAAGCTACTCCACAGTCACATCAGAAGGAAAACAACAGTGAAAGAACAGGTAGTGAAACTTAGAACAGGCGAGGACAGGTAAACAGAGACTGACAAAGAGGTGTGTGATGAACTCAACAAGAGGTTCCAAGAGGTCTTCACAACAGAACAAGGTGAGGTCACTGTGCTAAGAGAAAGGGAAGTAAACCAGGCGGCCATGGAAGAGTTTGAAATTACGAGAGAGGAGGTCAAGAGACACCTGCTGGACCTGGATGTTAGAAAGGCTCTTGGTCCAGACGGGATCTCGCCATGGGTACTGAAAGAGTGTGCAGAGGCACTTTGCTTGCCACTCTCCATAGTGTATAGTAGGTCACTGGAGACGGGAGACCTACCAGAAATATGGAAGACGGCGAATGTGGTCCCAATATACAAAAAGGGCGACAAGCAAGAGGCACTAAACTACAGGCCAGTATCCTTGACTTGTATACCATGCAAGGTGATGGAGAAGATCGTGAGTAAAAACCTGGTAGCACATCTGGAGAGAAGGGACTTCGTGACAAATCAACAACATGGGTTCAGGGAGGGTAAATCTTACCTGACTGGCTTATTAGAATTCTATGACCAGGCAACATAGATTAAGCAAGAAAGAGAGGGCTGGGCGGACTGCATTTTCCTGGATTGTCGGAAAGCCTTTGACACAGTACCGCATAAGTGGCTGGTACATAAGCTGGAGAGACAGGCAGGTGTAGCTGGTAAGGTGCTCCAGTGGATAAGGGAGTACCTAAGCAATAGGAAGCAGAGAGTTACGGTGAGGGGTGAGACCTCCGATTGGCGTGAAGTCACCAGTGGAGTCCCACAGGGCTCTGTTCTCGGTCCTATCTTGTTTCTGATATATGTAAATGATCTCCCGGAGGGTATAGATTCATTTCTCTCAATGTTTGCGGACGATGCCAAAATTATGCGAAGGATTAAGACAGAAGAGGACTGTTTGAGGCTTCAAGAAGACCTAGACAAACTGAAGGAATGGTCGAACAAGTGGTTGTTAGAGTTTAACCCAACCAAATGTAATATAATGAAGATAGGTGTAAGGAGCAGGAGGCCAAACACAAGGTATCATCTGGGAGAGGAAATTCTTCAGGAGTCCGAGAAAGAAAAAGACTTGGGAGTTGATATCACGCCAGACCTGTCTCCTGCAGCACATATCAAGAGGATAACATCAGCGGCATATGCCAGGCTGGCCAACATACGAACGGCATTCAGAAATTTGTGTAAAGAATCATTCAGAACTTTGTATACCACATATGTCAGGCCAATCCTGGAGTATGCAGCCCCAGCATGGAGTCCATATCTAGTCAAGGATAAGACTAAACTGGAAAAGGTTCAAAGATTTGCCACCAGACTAATACAGGAGCTGAGAGGTATGAGCTACGAGGAGAGACTACGGGAATTAAACCTCACTTCGCTGGAAGACAGAAGAGTTAGGGGGGACATGATCACCACATTCAAGATTCTGAGAGGAATTGATAGGGTAGATAACAGTTTCAAGTGTAGATATGATAGATCCCAATAGGCTCAGGAATCTGTTCACCTGTTTATTGACAGTTGAGAGGCGGGACCAAAGAGCCAGAGCTCAACCCCCGCAAGCACAACTAGGTGAGTACAACAAGGTAAGAACACATGGGGTAGTTTAGTTGACGTACGTTTAGTTAAAATCTATGACGCTATGACGTATGACGCTTCGAAAACACTGTTTAATCGTTAAATCTAAAACCACACATAGGAACATATATTCAAAATGTTGCTAAAAATTTCAGTTAAACTGCAAAGTCCACAGATAAACTTTACCAAGCAAATACCCTTTGCTAAAAATAAAAGTTCAAAAGAAGTTAAATTAAAATTACATTCAAATTAATAATATAATAAAGGGAAGTATATTTCTCAGAGGCTCTCACACAAGGAACAGCTTTCACAATGTCAGTATACGTATTGTCAAACATTACGACAACTTTTAGGAACCTTGACAACGCTTTTTTCGGAAAACTTTATCCAATACGACAAAATTTTGATATGCAGTGTTACGAACCCGGATCCAGCGTCCGAGCACGGAGTAGTAACGACCGCGCCATCTGTGAGTCAGCTCCCGAAACCCCCCCGCCAAAACGCCGACGACACCTGGTGAGGATGCCGTGTATCAGCTACGAGGGCCAGTTTCCAGTCACGTTCAGCACTCTACACCGCCGCCACTGACCTCTGGTGAGGTGGTGCTCCGACGACAGCGCCATCTATGGACTGGATACGTCAGGTGTTTGTGCCCGAGCCCGTAAGTGAGGTGTTTTAGTGTCCCAGTTATTGATGACGTGTCTGCTTACAGAGCCGACCTGGGACTGCTGTGATGGAAGTGGAGTCAGTCTACCCGAGGCAGCCAGTCTCCATACCTTGAACCTTGCTGCAGTTGTTGTGAAGTCGTCCCCCCGAAAGAACACTGTGGTGTGTTAGCCTGCCAGTGGAGTGGCAGTAAAAGGATTTACCCGGGACCGACTGTTGGAGACGATCATCCACTGGGGTACTGAAGACAGGAGAGTGATTTATGGTGTCACACGAGGCTCCTGTCTAGGGCGTTCCCCTTTTATCGTACGTGGAGTGGCCGTACCAGCCTTGTTGGCTCAGAACCTGCCAGCAGACCAGCTGGACGTGTGGTTGACGGCCTCCACGGCGGTGCCCCCAGTGGACAAGTGTTTTGGCTGACCTGTGGCCAGGGTAGGCTCAGCTTCTTTGAAGAATTCGTTGTGTGGCCACGAAGAAGCACCAAGGACTCAGCGCTTAGCTTCTTGATCCAGAGTCTTCAGCAGAAGACTACATTATGAAGGATCCCCTTGTCAAGTGTTAATATCCCTCCCCCGTGTGCACTCTTTTATTATATATATTTAATCGGTGATGGTGGAAATTATAATATTAAGTTCTTAGCTTTCTTTCCCTACTCCCTTTAAGTTACTTGCGTCACGGATCTCATCCCTTGATAGCCACTACTGGCTTGGGAACGGATATATATATCTGACTCTAACAACATCAGAGTGAGAACCCCGTTGCGTCCCGAGAGGGCCGTAACATGCAGCAAAACTGGACCGTGAACTATGATCAATGGGGAAACTATTATAGGTTAAAGAAACTAAGAGCACTATAATACTAGTATAGGTTAGGAAACTAAGACAAATAGCATAATATTATAGGTTAAGGGCTCTAAACTTCACATAGATAGAAGGGAGGAGAGTTAGAGGGAGACTGATGGAAACAGATCAAGGTGCTGACAAAAATCTACCAATTTTAACTGAGAATGAGCAGAACAGGAAGCCATGGGATGAAGCCTAGCAGTTTGCGAGCAGCCTCGTTCGTTGCTTGACATTTCAGCACAGCGGGGAAATGTGAGCGGGTGGAATAAACAGGAAAAGAACACGCTTGAGGTTATCTTTATACATAGTATTAAGTTTACGTAGTAGGAGAAGAAAGGTCCAGGAGTTTTTTAATTAGATGACGGACATAAGGAAATATACCACCGCGGACCGATCCCCGGCGGAGGCGGAAATAAATTGGCAGAGTTTCTTCCATTGTGTGCGTGTGTGTGTGTATTCACCTATTTGTGCTTGCGGGGGTTGAGCTCTGGCTCTTTGGACCCGCCTTTCAACTGTCAATCAACAGGTGTACAGATTCCTGAGCCTACTGGGCTCTATCATATCTACATTTGAAGCTGTGTATGGAGTCAGCCTCCACCACATCACTTCCTAATGCATTCCATTTATTAACTACTCTGACACTGAAAAAGTTCTTTCTAACGTCTCTGTGGCTCATCTGGGTACTAAGTTTCCACCTGTTCAGCCTTCTGCTCCCTTCACCTTGAAGGGAGCAGAAGGTCTTGGGTCTTATTAGGTGAAGGGAGCAGAAGGCTGAACACAAGGTACCATCTGGGAAGGGAAATCCTTCAAGAGTCAAATAGAGAGAAAGATCTGGGGGTCTTCTGTTCTCTTCGCCTAATTTCATTACTTTACACTTTCCTGAATTGAACTTTAGTAATCTTGTTCTAGACCATTACTTCACACTTTCCTGAGTTGAACTTTAGCAGCCATTTTCTAGGCCATTCCTCCAGTTTGTCCAGGTCGTCCTGTAGTCTCTGTCTATCTTCATCTGTTTTGATTCTTCTCATAATTTTTGCATCGTCAGCAAACATTGAGAGGAATGAGTCTATACCCTATGGAAGGTCGTTTACATATACTAGAAACAGGGTGGGTCCGAGTACAGAGCCCTGTGGAACCCCGCTGGTGACATCTCGCCACTCTGATGCCTCCCCCCTCACCGTTACTCGCTGTTTCCTGTTGCTTAGATACTCCCTTATCCACTGGGTCACCTTACCTTTTAATCCTGCCTGCTGCTCCAACTTTTGTAACAGCCTATAGTGAGGTACTGTGTCAAAGGCTTTCTGACAGTCCAAGAAAATGCGGTGTGCCCACCTTTTTCTTTCCTGCCTAATTTGTGTTGCTTGGTCATAGAATTCTATTAGGCCTGTGAGGCACGATTTACCATCTCTGAACCAATGCTGGTGGTGTGTTACAAAGCTGTTTCCTTCCAGATGCTCTACGAGCCTTTTTATCACAATCTTCTCCATCACTTTGCATGGTATACAAGCTAGGGAAACTGGCCTGTAGTTCAGTGCCTCTTGCCTGTCACCCTTTTTGTAAACTGGGACTACATTAGCTGTCTTCCAGCTTCCCGGAAGGTCTCCCGTTTCCAGTGACCTGTTATACACCATAGAGAGTGGCACACTTAGTGCTTCTGTAACCTTCTTTTAGAATCCACGGTGAGATTCTGTCAGGCCCAACAGCCTTTGACACATTCAGCTCCAACAGATTCCTTTTTAGCTCATCACTGGTGAGGTAAATTTCCTCCAAGGTTGTTCGGTTTGCCTTCCCATTTAGTGCAGGGACCTCTCCTTGCTCTATTGTGAAGACTGCCTGGAATCTCTTGTTGAGTTCTTCACAGACCTCTTTGTCGTTCTCTGTGTATCTGTTCTCCCCTCTTCTCAGTTTCATCACTTGTTTCTTCACAGCTGTTTTTCCTCCTGATGTGGATGGGGAGCAGTTTTGATTGGGTCTTAGCTTTACTCGCGATGTCATTTTCATACTGCCTCTCTGCTTCTCTCCTCACTCTGATGTACTCATTTCTGGCCCTCTGGCATTTTTCCCTGCTCTCTGGTGTTCTGTTGTTTCTGTAGTTTCGCCATGTTCTTTTACTCAATTGCTTTGCTGCTGCACATTCCTGGTTGAACCACAGATTCTTCTGTTGCTTTTCATTTTTCACTTTTTGGACTGGGATAAACCTGTCTGCAGCCTCCTGACACTTCTGAGTGACATAATCCATCATATCCTGTACAGTCTTTTCTCTGGGGGTAGTTTCCCATCGTATTCTCATTAGGAAGTTCCTCATCTCGTCATATTTTCCTCTTCGGTAATTTAGTTTTTTTTTTCTTCAAATCCCATCCTTGGATATGTTATCCCAACTTGTACCAGATACTTAAATATCAATACACTGTGGTCACTCATTCCTATGGGGGCTTCATATTTGACTTCCCTTATTTCTGAACCATTTAAGGTGAAAATCAGGTCGAGTCCTAGCTGGTTCGTCATTTCCTCTCTTTCATGTGGGCCCATTGACATGGCTCAGAAAGTTCCTTGTACCCACCTCCAAAAGTTTAGATCTCCATGTGTCTTCACCTCCATGTGGGTCCCCATTCTCCCAGTTTATCTTTCCATGGTTGAAATCGGCCATTATTAAGAGTCAGGATCCATTCCTGCAGGCAACTGAAGCTTCTCTCTCTATTATGTTAATGGTTGTCATGTTGTTTCTGTCGAACACTTGTCAAGGTCTTCTGTTATTTAATGGAGGGTTGCAAATGACTGCCATTATTATCTTAGGTCCACCCATTGTCATAGTTACTGTTATGTAATCTCTTAATCCGTCGCAGCCCAGAATTTCCATCTCTTCAAAGCTCCCGTCCTTCCTGATCAGCAGAGCCACTCCTCCTCCTCCTCTCTCGTCTCTCTCTTTCCTTACTATATAAAAATTCTTTGGAAACACAGCATTTGTTATGACTCCTGACAAGTTTGTTTCTGTGAGTCCTATTACATCTGGGTTTTCTTCCAGCGCCCTTTCTGCCAGTTCACTTGCTTTGTTGGTAATCCCATCGGTGTTTGAGTACATTACCTTGAAGCTCACTTTCCTATGTCCATTTTCACCCACCCTCCCCACTAGTGCAGGAAGCTGTTCCATGGGCATTGCTGCTTGGGTAGGCTCATCCTCCTGTGGGTTAGGTACCAGGGGCTTCTGAGTGAGGTGGGGGTGGGGGAGAAAGGAGGGGCAGGGGGAGGATGGCTTAGAACTGGAGTAGGGGATGGAGGACTTAGTTCGTGTCTGGGCCGGCTTGGGGCAGGAGGAAGACCAGGGGGTGGGAGGGAAGGGGGTACTCGTGGTAGGGAGGGAGGGAGGGTGGAATTGGGTTGAATGGTGGAACTCCCCACCTATAGGGTGGGGAGTTGGGATGTTGCAGGCCCCTCTGGGGTTCCCGAGGTACTTTGATGGGGTTCCACACTCCCCCCTGGGACGCTGGATTGGAGGTTGAGGTTCCCTGGCTCCTTTCTCTCTGCCTGCGCCTTTTCCTTGCATCTGCTGCCTGTATTATCTCTGTCCTGGTCATGTCCCTCTGAAGGAATACCTGTCTGTAATTCGTTACATATATAAGTTTGCTCTTTTTGCTAGTATGTCCTCTTTGATGTACTCGTTTTTGAGCACCACCTTGATCAAGCGGTCTTTGTCTTTGTTGTACTGGCCAATCCGGAAAAATCTTTTCTATGTTGTTTCAGCCCCTTCCAGACCTATCTCCTATAGTATCCCTGCCACTGCAGCTCTGTCCTTAGACCTCCATTCTTCCCTTGTGGAACCCTCTTGTTTCTTAACACCTATCACTACTACAGCTCTTTTCCTTTCCAGTAACTGGCTCATGCATCTAGCTGCCTCCTGTGAGGTTACTGCGCTCATTACAACTTCCTTGACTGTGGCCATTGCTCCTGGGCTCTTCAGCATTTCAGCGAAGGTGGCACCCATTGTAGGGGTCCAATCCATTGCAGCATCTCCTGGTACCTGGGGGTTGGTCCCCTGGGCCACAGTCTGAGAAGAGCCTTTTTTCAGGTTTGTTATCTCCTCTTGCGCTGCCTTTAGTTCATTCTGCAGTTTATTTATGAGTCCTCTCATGTCTTTCAGTTCCTCAGTTATTTCCCTCCATGTGCGAACAGTCATCTCCATGTATGACTCGTCCTGTTTCTCTCCTCCACCTGTGTTCTGTTTTCTTACCATCCTGCTTGATCCCTTTTCTTTTCCCTAGCGTTTGTTAGTCTACACTAGCCCCAGTGTGTGTGTGTGTGTGTGTGTGTGTGTGTGTGTGTGTGTGTGTGTGTGTGTGTGTGTGTGTGTGTGTGTGTGTGTGTGTGTGTGTGTGTGTGTGTGTGTGTGTGTGTGTGTGTGTGTGTGTGTGTGTGTGTGTGTGTGTGTGTGTGTGTGTGTGTGTGTGTGTGTGTGTGTGTGTGTGTGTGTGTGTGTGTGTGTGTGTGTGTGTGTGTGTGTGTGTGTGTGTGTGTGTGTGTGTGTGTACTCACCTATTTGTACTCACCTATTTGTGCTTGCAGGATCGAGCATTGACTCTTGGATCCCGCCTTTCCAGCTATCGGTTGTTTACAGCAATGACTCCTGTCCCATTTTCCTATCATACCTAGTTTTAAAAGTATGAATAGTATTTGCTTCCACAACCTGTTCCCCAAGTGCATTCCATTTTTTCACTACTCTCACGCTAAAAGAAAACTTCCTAACATTTCTGTGACTCATCTGAGTTTCCAGTTTCCACCCATGTCCCCTCGTTCTGTTATTGTTACGTGTGAACATTTCATCTATTTCCACTTTGTCAATTCCCCTGAGTATTTTATATGTCCCTATCATATCTCCTCTCTCCCTTCTTTTCTCTAGTGTCGTAAGGTTCAGTTCCTTCAGACGCTCTTCATATCCCATCCCTCGTAACTCTGGGACAAGCCTCGTCGCAAACCTCTGAACCTTCTCCAGTTTCTTTATGTGTTTCTTCAGGTGGGGGCTCCATGATGGCGCGGCATACTCTAAGACGGATCTCACGTAGGCAGTGTAAAGCGCCCTAAAAGCCTCCTCATTTAGGTTTCTGAATGAAGTTCTAATTTTCGCCAGTGTAGAGTACGCTGCTGTCGTTATCCTATTTATATGTGCCTCAGGAGTTAGATTAGGTGTCACATCCACTCCCAGGTCTCTTTCTCGAATCGTTACAGGTAGGCTGTTCCCCTTCATTGTGTACTGTCCCTTTGGTCTCCTGTCACCTGATCCCATTTCCATAACTTTACATTTACTGGTTTTAAACTCCAGTAGCCATTTCCCTGACCATCTCTGCAACCTGTTTAAGTCTTTTTGGAGGATCCTACAATCCTCGTCTGTCACAACTCTTCTCATTAATTTTGCGTCATCTGCAAACATTGACATGTATGATTCCACTCCTGTAAACATATCATTTACTTAAATTAGAAAGAGGATTGGTCCCAGCACCGATCCTTGAGGTACTCCACTTGTTACTGTTCGCCAGTCCGACTTCTCGCCCCTTACCATTACCCTCTGGCTCCTTCCTGTTAGGTAGTTCTTCACCCATACTAGGGCCTTTCCGCTTATTCCTGCCTGCCTCTCAAGTTTGTATAGCAGTCTCATGTGCGGTACTGTATCAAAGGCCTTTTGGCAGTCAAGAAATATGAAGTCTGTCCTGCCTTATCCTTGTTACTTTATCATAGAATTCTAAAAGGTTTGTTAGGCATGATTTCCCTGTCCAGAACCCATGTTGGTGGTTGTTTACAAACCCAATGCTCTCCAGGTGCTCAACAAGTCTTAGCCTAATTATTCTTTCAAGTATTTTGCAGGGGATGCTGGTCAGTGATACGGGTCTGTAGTTAAGTGCCTCCTCCCTATCACCATTTTTTGAAATCGGTACGACATTTGCCTCCTTCCAGCAACTGGGCAATTCTCCCGACATAAGTGACTCATTAAAGATCATTGCCAGAGGCACGCTGAGAGCCTGCACTGCCTCTTTAAGTATCCACGGTGATACTTTGTCTGGTCCAACAGCTTTATTGGCATCCAGTGTTGTCAACTGTTTCATTACCTCCTCTGCTGTCACCTCTATATCTGATAGTCTTTCATCTTGGGTAATCGCTTCTAACAATGGGAGCTGCTCAGGCTCGGTTGTGAACACTCCATGGAATTTTGCATTCATTACCTCGCAGATCTCCTTGTCGCTTTCTGTGTGTGCCCCTTCTGTTTTCCTCAGTCTTGTCACTTGGTCATTTACCGACATCTTCCTTCTTATATGGCTATGTAGTAATTTAGGTTGCTTTTTCGCTTTGACTGCAATATCATTCTCATAATTTCTTTCCGACACTCGTCTTATGTTAATGTAATCATTCCTAGCTCTGTTACATCTAATCCTGTTGTTCTCTGTCCTTTGTCTTCTGTACTTCCTCCTGCTTCTCACCTTTGCTTCCTGACACTGTCTATTAAACCATGGGTTATTATATTCCCTCCTGCTTTTTTTCTTTATTGTTCGAATAAATCTCTCTTCAGCCTCCTTGCATTTCAATATGACTTGGTTCATCATACCTTGCACTGTTTTTCCTCTAAGTTTTTCCTCCCACTGCACTTCTCCCAGGTAGTCCCTTATCCTTCTGTAGTCCCCTTTTCTGTAAGCAAGTCTCCTTTCCTGGACCTCTTGTCCTTTGGTCACAATTTTAAGCGCCATCATGTAATCAAAGACTAGGACACAATGGTCACTAGCTCCTAGTGGTATTTCATGTTCCAACTGCTCGATGTCTTCTACATTCTGGGTGAAAATGAGATCTAGTAGGCTGGGCGTATCCCCTCCTCTTTCCCTAGTATCTTCTTTCACATGCTGTGTTAGGAAATTCCTGTCAATAACGTCTACCAGCTTCGCTCCCCAGGTCTCCTCCCCGCCTCGTTTCCCAATCTACCTCTCCGTGATTTAGGTCCCCCATGACCAGCATCTTCACTCTCATTCTATGCGCTATAGTTGCTGCCCTCTGCAGTTCATCTATACGTGTCTTGTTGCTGTCCTCGTACTCCTGCCTGGGCCTTCTACTGTTTGGTGGGGGATTGTAGAGTATCAAGATTACAATCTTCTTCCCATCCACTGTCAGAGTTCCATGTATGAAGCTCGTGCTTTCATTGGTACCCGGATTTTCCAGCTCATCAAACTTCCATTTCCGCTTTATTAGGAGTGCCACTCCTCCTCCCTGTCTCTGTGTCCTTTCTTTTCTTATCACCTGGTACCCCTCTGGAAAGATTGCATCCGAGATCATGCCATTTATTTTAGTTTCCACTATTGCCACTATATCTGGGTCTGCCTCACTAACTCTTTCTTTTATCTCTTCTGCTTTATTGGCTACCCCATCAGCATTGGTGTACCAAACCTTGAGACTCTTCTTGGAAACTCGGGTGTCAGATTTCCCCCTTTCACCGGGGGTCTGGGGGGAACTGCGGGGTGTCTGGGGGGCGAGTGGGGGCTGTGGGGGTGAATGGGGGGGTGCTAGGGGGGTGCCTGGGAGTGCATGGTAGGCGAATGGGGTCTGGGCATCTAGGGGGTTAGGAAGGACATAATGGGTCTGAAAGTTAGGGGTCTGAATAGCATAGGGGGGTTGAGAAATAGAGTGAGACTGAGAGTCAGATAGAGGTTGAGAGGTTGGGGGAGAGGGATACTGAGGGCAGAGGGCTGAGAGGAGAATGGAGCATGGGTGCTGGGAGTGGAAGAGAGGGTGTATTAGTTGGGGAGAATCGGGGATAGGTGGGGGTTTTGGGGTAGAAGAGGGGAAGAGGGAGATGGGGGAAGGTGTTAGGGGGTCACAAGGTGAGGGGGTTAAATGTGGGCTGGAGGTGTGAGGGTTGGGTGGGGTTTGGGGGTGAGTGGAAGAGGGGTGCAGTGGAAGCTGGGATGGAGTAGATGGAATTGAAGTCAATGGGGTAGAAGGGGCAGGGGAGTAGGAAGGGGTAGTAGGGGAGGGCATGGCTTGACCCACTGGGGTCGTTGACAGGTGTGATGTAGCAGGGGCAGGGGAATCGTTGGGGAGGTGCATATGTGGAAGGGACTGGGGGGGTTTGGGGGGGCTGAGGCAGGGGGGAGGTATAGGAGGGCTGAGTTGAGGAGGATGCGACCTGGGAGGTGACCTGGGAGGTGACCTGGGATGTGACATGGGAGGTGAGACTACCTGAGAGGCTAGTTCGGTGTCGTGCATGCCACCTATTCTTGTGGGCTATTTGCTCATCTTTCGTCATAAACCTCTCTAAAAACACATTGTAATGAGTTTCACTTCCTCTGAGTAAATGCTTGTTCCTCATTATGTACTCCACAGCCTCCTCATTGGAGAATTGCACCAGAACAGGTCTATTCTTGGTACAATTGTAAGGTCCAACCCGGCGGCTGATATCAACCTCGTGTTCTGCCATTCCTGCTCCAATACATCTCAATATCTCATGCAATTCATATTTTTCTGTCTCTATTCTCTCTTGTCTTGTTGGTGCCCCAGATTCGAATAATCCATGTATTATAATAGACCGTCTCCTCAGTAATTCATTGTCATGCTGGTAGCCTGTCCCCTGGGGATTCTCCATCCCAACCACAGTCACTAACCCATCCCCCACTAATCCTCTGTCCTTAGCCATGCTGTTAATCCTTCCTAATTCGTTTGTGATCAGAGCACATTCCCTCTCCCAGTCCTCTCTTCCCTTCCTAATCTCTTCCTTAATATAGTGCATAAGTTCTTGTTTCTGCCTCTCTACCGCATCCTGTATTTGCTGAAATAACTCGCTTTTAATCCCTTGGATTAGATCCTCCATCCAATCGCTCCTTCTCTCTACAAATTTCCCTATTAATTTGTCTATAAATCTGTCCTCCTCCTCATCCCTGCTGGTGATTGACCTTGAACCCCTTCCTGATCTTGTCATTGCAGTAACAACCTAGCCAAAAAGGCGCTCCTCAATACCTTGCACAATCTGCAGCACAAACAGGCGAGAAAGTACTCCACGTGACTGTTCAAGATGTGAGGTCGCTGTGTCCCGCGTCACAGCTGGTGAGGTCACTAGTGGTGAGGTCACTCCGGCTCCACAATTTCGGCTCCACAATTTCACAATACCACGATGTACTCAACACTTATTTTCAGTGGTGGTGTTTGTACTGTTTTTCTTCACTTTCTTGTGGTTTGAGTGAGCTTACTAGTTATTCAATCACTCATATACACTCATATACGCATATACACTGATTATTCCCCCCCAATTCACTAGCTACGCAAGAGCTTCCCAGACCCTTCTGACCTCCGCGGCTGTCTGACCTCAACCTGTGTGTGTGTGTGTGTGTACTCACCTAGTTGTACTCACCTAGTTGTGTCTGCAGGATCGAGCATTGACTCTTGGATCCCACCTTTCGAGCATCGGCTGTTTACAGCAATGACTCCTGTCCCATTTCCCTATCATACCTGGTTTTAATATTATGAATAGTATTTGCTTCCACAACCTGTTCCTGAAGTGCATTCCATTTTCCCACTACTACTACTACTGTGTGTGTGTGTGTGTGTGTGTGTGTGTGTGTGTGTGTGTGTGTGTGTGTGTGTGTGTGTGTGTGTGTGTGTGTGTGTGTGTGTGTGTGTGTGTGTGTGTGTGTGTATGTGTGTATGTGTGAATGTGTGTGTGTGGGAGGGGGAGAGGGAGAGAGGAGAGAGGGAGAGAGGGAAAGAAAGAGACAGAGATAGAGAGTGTAGGGAGTGGGGGGGGGGGTGAGTGTATTGGGTTAGAGAGGTGTGGGGGGGGGGAGGTAAGAGAGGGGGTGGATGTGTATGTGTGTGTACTCACCTAGTTGTGCTTGCGGGGGTTGAGCTCTGGCTCTTTGGTCCCGCCTCTCAACCGTCAATCAACAGGTGTACAGGTTCCTGAGCCTATTGGGCTCTATCATATCTACACTTGAAAATGTGTATAGAGTCAGCCTCCACCACATTACTTCCTAATGCATTCCATTTGTCAACCACTCTGACACTAAAAAAGTTCTTTCTAATATCTCTGTGGCTCATTTGGGCACTCAGTTTCCACCTGTGTCCCGTAGTGCGTGTGCCTCTTGGGTTAAATAGCCTGTCTCTATCAACCCTGTCGATTCCCATGAGAACCGTGAATGTGGTGATCATGTCCCCCCTAACTCTTTGTCTTCCAACGAAGTGAGGTTTAATTCCCGTAGTCTCTCCTCGTAACTCATACCTCTCAGCTCGGGTACTAGTCTGGTGGCAAACCTTTGAACCTTTTCCAGTTTAGTCTTATGCTTGACTAG